>NC_143187.1:13319000-13623300 GCF_047325235.1 Durio zibethinus
GGATTTAGGCAACGTTGTTGTCCGAAGGGGGCTTTGTGCTGGGGTGACTGTTCAGGTGGCTCAGCAGTTTTCGGGCATCAATGCTGTTATTTACTACATCCCAACAATGGTCCTGTTCGCAGGATTTGCTTCAGACAAGACAGCTCTGGCGCTTTGTCTTGTCACTTCTGGTCTCAATGCTGTCGGCTCTGTTGTTAGTATGGCTTTTGTTGACTGATATGGCAGGAGAAGAATGATGACCATCTCCATGTTTGGTATCATCTTTTGCCTTGTGATTTCATCGGCTGTGTTCTTTCAAGCTGCCAGCCATGCTCCCAAAATAAACCAATTTGAATCCACCCACTTTGCTACAAATGCTACATGTCCAAGTTACCTTTCCGCTCCTGATCCATCATCATGGAACTGCAATTCTTGCTGGAAAGCTGATTGAGCCTTTTGTGCCAATGGGGCAAATGACTTTAGATTTTGATTATTATAGTTAATGACTTCAGATTTTGATTTTTGTTTATCTTTTACCAATTAAGTTAATCTGATTGATTTGTTTTTCTCTTTTAGTATTCTCCAGGAGCATGCTCGGCAATGACCGAAGATCTAGAGAATTCATGCCATGGACAACATCGTACATGGTTGAAGGACGGTTGCCCGAGCAAATTTGGATTTTTGGCTGTCATCGTCCTAGGATTGTATATCATTTCCTACTCACCTGGTATGGGAACGGTCCCACGGATTGTGAACTCTGAGATTTACCCACTGAAGTACGGAGGTATTGGTGGAGGGGTGGCTCCAGTTTTTAACTGGGTCTGCAATCTTATTGTCAGTCTGACATTTTTAACGGACTAAAGTTATCGGTTCCTCTGGTACATTCCTCCTCTTCGCTGGCTATTTTGTAATTCGATTTTTTTTCATATAATGGTTTGTACCCGAAACCAAAGGGCTGCAATTTGAGAAAGTTGAGAAGATGCTGAAGTCCGGTTATAAGCCGGCAGCATGTAGGTGCAAGTCAAAGGGTGACGTTGGCAAGAAGATTCAGTCTGCATGGCATGTACAAACACCATCACATCAATTAGTTTTTCTTCAATTAAATGTAAAAGATGTCCAATTTATTTATTTATTTATTGCCCATTATTCTTTCTTGGTGATGATCGTTACAGAAGAAATTGAAGTGAAAATCTGTTCTTCAAATTGAAAATAACGAAACCTTCAGATAAATGGTACTTCCCACTTGTTACCAAATAAATTTCCCAAACTAAAACCATTTCTAAAGCCTCCTAGTTGTCCTAATACTATGCACCAATAGAGAAGAAAAAGGCAATCAGATATCCATTAATCATGTTTTAGGCTATTAAATTTTTGAGTAATATTCTTGCCTTGACTCTTACTTCTTCCTCTTCTATTTAATTCAACATGTATTTCGGTTTTTGATGGGAAGAGAACCATTTCAAACAACCACCCAAGGTTAATCAGCATGGTCGATCTGCATTCAACAGAATATTTCGAAGCTTCACTTTTCATGAAAGTTATTTGCCCCATGAGCAGTACGGTTCCAGAAGCTTATCATGCCTTATTCTTGCCTGATTCATCCGCAAGTATCCGCCTTAGCCGAACGTGCCTAAATGTTACAGTGTTAAATCCACAAATATCAGGACTGAAGCGTAGCTAGATGTTGGAGTAAATGCATGTAACAAAGTGGGTCATTCTCTGAGAATCACGATGTTCATGTAAAGAGTTAAGAAACTTGGTTGTAGTACTTTAAGCAACAAAAGTCTCTTTCTCAACCATTGAATGGTTCAGATTGTTACTCTTTGAACCCTGCTTTGGCTTAAAGATAAGCTTTTAAGTCCAGATGCAGGAATCAAGAACAGATCAAAAGGTAGTTAAATTCTTAAATGTCTCACACAGTAAAGGCTATCAACAATCCCATATTATAAAAAAAAAAAAAAAAAAAAAAAAAAAAAAAAAACACCTTACCACCAGAATGTACCATTCTCATTCCCCTATCGGTGCAATAAAATTTTGCGACCCACATTCAGATGATATAAAAGCAGTAGAAATAAGAAAGATAATATAAATCGGCCAAACCAGACTCCCCATTTTGTTCCGTCGTTCACAATAAGTGGCTACAACACTCCAAAAGCTTCCTCTTTTGAAATCATGTCCTACAACATTTCCTCTCATAAGTTTAATTCATTTACAAAATTTGGCCCTTGTAAAAGAAAGTTAATCGAATGCTTCTCTTTAAATTAAAGAATTATCTTCAACCTTACCTGCCAGGCAGCAGTCATATGTCAACACCTCCTCAAGTCAACCCTTTGGGGGATCCGCTGTAGAAAAACAGAGGGAACATGCTAGCTTCTTGGCCCTTCAAGACATATTTATAAATAAGTCAATTTCCTACTGCAAACATCTAAGTCAACCAACAGAAGATTAAGCTCCAAAAAGAACATAAGCATACGGAAACCAACACCAGTGAGCATTAAATAAATAAACTGGAACCTTTATAAGCGATTTAGCTACCTCGCACTTTGCTCATATTCTGTATATTTTCTTCATTTTGATCATAAAACCAACTTGAATCCTTGCGACAGGAAATCATCCCTGGGGAAAAAAATAGAAAGAACCAATATTAAGCATCAGGGTTGTTACTTCAAGAATGGATTACAAGTTTGCATGACAAACTTAATTTATGGCTGTTCCACTAGCAATCTAAGTAATGCACTATAAATATTAGTATACACATCGTGCCTTTCAATTTTATGTTTAAGATTCGAACAAGTTTAAGTTTGTGCATCATTTACCGCTTATTTCGATTTCTGTTCTTCTGTACACCTTGTTCATTTTGTTTCTCATTTTCCTTTCTTTTCTGGTCTTCTATTGGAATCAGGCTTCCTACATAAACCTCTGCACCAAATGTACCTGGACTACCACCAATCTTCACACTCCGCATCTTCTTCTTTTGTAAATCATACCACGCAAACTTTTGATTATTAATCTCCAACAGAACCTTCTCACTAAACTTGGAATATGCTAATGGCTTTAAAAACGTTAGTGTGTTAATGGCTCTAGTTTTTTGAACAGAAAGCAACCTAGACCAAGATTCTTTCACTCCATATTCCTTCATAACCCAGACATCAACAGAAACTTGGTCATAATTACAAACAGCACAAAGGCATCCTTCCAAGACACCCACATCCAACAGATAGTTCTTATTAGCACATTCAGGCTGAGGCACTTCAACAAACTCCTCGGTTCCAAGATCGAAACCAACAATCCTATTTCTCATTCCCAATTCAATTCGCGGAGGCATCACCCAATGCAAAACCCCACCAGCAAGCACACCATAGCCTCGCCTATGCAAAAGATGGTAGAAAAATTGAAACATAAACCGCAGATAAGGAGGAAGCTTAGTGATTTTTCTCCAAGAATCATTCTTTAAACTATAAACCTTAACCTCGTAATCATAAAAGTAACCTTCACCATCTTCATCGTCATTTTGATTAAACTGTGCCATTCTCAACACTTTGTAATCATCAGTTTTAACATCTTGTCCAAACCCATAAAAAACATACCCAGATTTACAAGATTCACCTGGTGGAGGATCAATCTCTGAAACAGGCAACCTACGGAACAGTCTCGTTGAAGGGTTGTACAAGGCAAGATTTTTCTCGGTGATACGGAATGCAAGGAGGCCGTTACAAGAACCAAAAGCTTCTGTACCAGCTCCGTTACTCAAAGGATAGTCGAGGGGAACGGCGGTATCCAGGGCGTCAAATTCCACGGAATAGAGATGCAAGCCTTTGAGGATGATATTGAGATTTGATCTGGTTTGGATGGAACGATTCAAGTGGGCTCTGATGAAATCTGGATCGTCGATTAGGAAGCAACATGGTTTAGACAAGGACTTGAATCGTACGAGAGCCTTCACCGGGAGGCGATATAAAATGTCGGTGATTACGTCCATAGGAAGCTTAGACATTTTTCTTTGGTTATGTGGTGTGTATTCAGGTTTTTTAGATTGGGAGTTTCAGGTTTTTGAGATTGGGGGTTTCAGGTTTAGGTTTGCCTCAAAACAAAGGAATCGTTAATCAAGAGGAAGTGCGCGAGTGCGTCATTCGACAAGTGGCGAAAAGAAGAACTGACAGCAAAAAGCTTATTTTAATTTAAAGGATATTACGTGTCACAGTATTTTTCCTTTAAAATATAAAATCACTTGGGCTCCAGAAACAACATCTCATTATTTATCTAGAATCACGCGAGCGGAGTGAACAAGACAACACACCAACATAGACTACCAACATTGATTGAGAGCGAAGGAGGTGATTAGACGGAAGGGTGTATTTAGGTGGATAATAAAATTAATTTGATGAAATTAAAAATAAAAATAATTATTATAATGGTGAAATTAAAATTAATAATAAAAATATATGTTTAAATAAATACAATGGTGAAATAAATTGTAAGAATATGAAAAATAATTATTAAAAATATTAAATTAAAAATTATATGTAATAAAATTTTAAATTATTTATTATTTATAAAATTAATAAAATATTAATTATTTATTAATTATTTTATGTCAAATAATAATTTATTAATAAATAATTAAATAATAATATATTAAATAATATTTTTTATTATATTAAATTAACTAAATTATTTCTTGAAAAATTAATAAAATTATTTTAAAATTTTTAAATAAAAAATTTCAAATACAAATAAAATATTAGAATGTTAGGATATTTTTATCCTTATAACATAATTGAAAGAATAAAAATGTAAAAGGAAAAAATGAAAATGGTGGGTTTTTTTTACTGCACCTAAAAGCTCCAGTAAAGAAAAGCTGTTAGTCTCACCGGGCATTTGAGATCCAAATGGCATTTTCGCGCTATTTCCACAGATTTTCACACAAAAAGCAATCGCATTGGAAGTGCTTTTAGTTCCAAATCAACTCTAAGGAAATCAAAATTCAGAAGGAGGATGCGGCGAATTGTGTTAAAGTAAGAGATGGGTCTCAAATTCTGAATATTATTCTTTTGGGTCTCGTATCCAAATCCAATTGGACCCACAATTTCAATCACAAGTACATTTCTTTTCAAATACTACAAAAAAAAGTCAATGTTCACATTGAGTGTTTAGTGTACGAAAGCATCGAGTAAAAAATGTACATTAGAGGGAACAAAGGATTAGAGGAAATACATTGGTTTCAATTCGGATGTCCCTTATTTTTGCGTTTGAATTATTTACATAGATATAACTAATTGGTTTGAGTTTATTGGCAAAAAATTATTTATTTTAGTTTATAGTTATTCTAAAGTTATAAGACTACATGATAATAATTTCCTTTTTTGAGGATCATTTGTTACGCTCAGTATCTGACATTGAATTACTCGGAGACTAATTTCTTTAGGCGAGGATAGATGAAGAGGGTGTGACCTTTGTCTAAACAACCAGAGTCCACGAGAATTCTTATGAGCCCACCAAGTTTACTTGGGCAGCATCAAGGCCTTTGGACAAGTAGGCCACAACCCACCAACTTTATGTCATTTCATAACGTCTTTTCACGCGATTATTATGATTTCACATTTTGTTTTTACTTTTTATCAATTTTCTTTAAAAAATCTAATACTTAAATTTGGTAGCGCAAGACAGAGTGCTGTTTTTCAGCTTGCCACGTGTTATAGTTTTGTTTTTTTTTTTCTTAATGCTAAAATGTTACACCTACCTCGCACGGGAGTTTTTTAATTTTTATAAAATATAATTTAAAAAATTTTATCTTTTTTTTTGTTTTTAAAATTTTTTTTAAGAAAAGAGTTTGAAAATTTAATGTCTAGAATTTTTATATGATTGGTTGCTATTAATTTGTTTGTAATTTATTAAAAAATTTCAAATCTAATATTTTTAGTTTTTTAATTGTATATTTTTTGTTTTTAAAATATATTTTTAAAAAAATATTTAAATTTTAGATTTGATAATTTTTAAAGAATTTTTATTTTTTTGTGAGATTTTTTAGTTAATTTTCATGTAGGTTATTTTTTTCAAATTATTATTTTTAGTTACAATTTTTTTTTTGTCTTAATAAGTGATTCGAATTTAATATGTTGATTAATTTTAAGATTTTGAAAGTTATTTTTTTTTTTGATAAATTAGATATATTTTTATGGATTTTTTTTATTACCTAGGTGCTTGTTTTTATCTTTACAAAAACATTGGAGGGCATTATAATTGCCAACAACGTATCATCGTCCTTATTCTTAACTCTTACAATATTTTTTTATTATAATTATAATTAAGTAAATAATCTTTTAAAATTATTCTTATTTTAAAAATTTTTACATTATAAATAAAAAGTTCGTCACATGTCACATGTTAACATACTAACAATTTAAAATATTTTTAAAAAATTAAAAATAATAAAAAATAACACATGACAAGCAATGGACTTAAAACGTATCATTATACTATCTTTTAGAGATAGTTTTTATATATAAGATGTAGATTTTAGTTTTTTTTATTTTTTTAAAAATACTTAATAAATATTTTTTAAAATTATAAAATTATATATTTTAAAAGATTGTATTTTTATGTATGAAACTAACTTATGTCATTTTTTTATGTTTTCTTTTTTTGACCTTTTTTACTTTTTTCTTTTAAAATAAAAAATATTTAATAAAATTTTATTTAGATTTTGTATTTTTAGGCCTAACTTGAGTATGTACAGTCAATAGTACTGTTTTCTTGGACTATGGTATGTCATTTTCAGCTTTTTTTTTTTTTTCATTTTTTTAGTTTTTTAACTTTTCTTTTAAATTATTTAATAAATGTTTTTTAAAATAAAAAAATATATATTTAAAAAAATTTACTTTTTTATGTTTGAAACTTACTTATATCAAACCTTTTTTTTTGACCTTTTTAACTTTTTTTGTTTTAAATTTTTTAAAAATTTAATAAAAATCTTTTAGATTTTTTTTAAAGACTCACTTACTAGCAATGATGTGCCACAGGTTTGTTTTTTTACTTTTTCTTTTCTTATTTTATTATATTTTTAAAATTATAAAATATATTTTTTAAAAGATTATTTTTTTATATTTGAAACTCACTTATATTAAACTTTTTTTTTTACTTTTTTTTAAATAGTTAATAAATATTTGTTTTTGAGATTTTTTATATAACCCACTTCAGTAATATATAGTCAGTAATGCCATTTGCTTGGGCTAGCGTATGTCATTTTTAGGTTTTTTTTTCTTTTTACTTTTTTCTTTTAAATTATTTAATAAATATTTATTAAATAACCAAAAATATTTATTTATTTAATAGAGGGAGTGACGGTGGTTTTGGTGTTTTCAAAAGTTAAACATCAATTGTCCAAAAGCAGTTTATTTCTTAAGTAAAAAATTTTCTTATGGCAATTGTCAAAACCTTAGAAATTGGGCCACCTATGAATGGACGGATCCTTTTTCCAACATCTCTCACCTGCACAAAAATAAGTGCCAACTCTCATGATTTTAAAAATATTTTTTTATTCTTTACATCAGATTTGTATGTATAAGAAAATAAGCCATACAACTAGCATACTTCAAGAGCTTAATTATTATGTCATTATTAGGTGTATATAATAACTCAAAATCACATATAGTCACTTATACAACGATTAAGTAGGTATACTAACTCTCAAATATAAGTACAAGTAAAGTAAATATATAGCATTGTAAATCCATTCAATCACATTCAAGTTTTTCACAATCTCTCTTTTATCATATTGCATGATATACTTGTATATTCATAATTATTTTCAATGTCTTAAACATAATTGGTCAATCTGTAAATACAACCAAATATGATACTGAAATGATCTTTCCTTTTTTCTAGAATCTCTTCATTTCAATTTAATTGCTATCCAAATACGTTCTATTAGGTCGAATCATCAATGATCATTGGTAACATTTCAAGATCACTAATACTAAATTAAAACTTTAAGAAATAGTCGAAAGTCCAAAATGGTAATAAATATGAGATCTTCTGATCTTAAGGATCTCACACAATAAAAAGCAAAGATCTATTTTTTTATTACCCTTATTGGTCAAACAATGTACATGTAGTATGAAATACATGTTAAAGTATTACTCTCATTTTTTCAATAAGCATATGTCTTTTATTATTTATGTATCAATGCCATACATATGATAATTTAGATACTTTCAGTATTTAACTTAAATCTATGACTCTACTTGATTTTACATAATTAACAAAACTTCCACCAAGTATATTAAGACAAACAAAATGAATTATGGGTTTATTCATTTTTTATCACAAATCTCAATATCAAATAACCTTATCTTGATCTTTTTCAAGATAATTCCATTTTAAGCTTGAGCTATTGATCCATAACTTTAAACTAATATCATTTTTATGGTGCCAAACCATTAAAACAATTAATTGTGTAAGAAGGTCAATTATCTGTCCGACATGCTTTTCAAATTATATTTATATGTACACATACATATATATACATGCACTACAAAAAAATTTTCATATACTAACACTTACCCATACTGATGGTCAAATTACATACATAAAAATGATCTATATTGATGGATTTTTGTTATTGTTAGTATAAACAATGCCTATACCAACACTTTATTCTCTTATTGGTGTACATTGATATATTTCTAGTAGTATATAAATATCCGTTAATATACGTATTTATATATTAATAGATTATATAATAAATATCGATATAAATTTTAACCAGTAAAAATTAACCATGGGTAAGTCATATTTATACTAACGGAAGTAATTGGTTGTCAATAAAATCATCAGATATACTAACTGTTGTATCTAATTGTCAGTATAAACAAAAAAAAAATTTTTGGACAATGCTAGCTTATGCTGACTACCTCTTATGATAACCCGTTAGTAAAAGTCAAAGTAAGGTATTTCTAAGCATGGTTTTTTATTTAGGACTTTTGTTAGCCTAACTTGTGGTCATTCCTCTTCAAACCTTTTTGTTCAACTTAGTTACAACAAGCTAATCCTGTGCAAATCCTTTTCTATTGTTGTTATCTTTCTTTCTCTTTGTCTGTCAATTTTAAAATCTAATGCTGGCGATAAAAGAAAAGATAAAAAACAAGTGTTATTGATTTTTCAAAAATGAGGACTGAGGTTAGTAATTTAACTAACGTTTTCATGTTTTGTAAATTACTTCAACTCATTGATTTTTTGCACCACCTCACTTTTGAACCTTAAACCCTTAGATTTAGAAGAGGTGTGTTAAAATCCTCAAAGCAGTTGGGCTGCTACAAACAAGTGATTTAGTTGGAATCACTCATTTCCACCGGGTTCGTTCTTTTTTTTTCTTCATTTTTATATCACATTCATTGAATATATTATTACATTCAATTGGGTTCTCTTCAAATTTCAAAAAGTAATTTTTGTTACTTATACGGATGACATATTTTCACATTTACGCTATAATTTTAGGTTTGATTGCTTATGTTATTTGTTATACCTTTTCTAAAAAAAAAAATCTATTCATAGATTTGTTAAAGCTCACAAATTTGTTACCGAGTTGCTAAACTGGTTTGAGTTTTCTCTTATAATAAAATATCTAAAGCTTTTGCTGATAAACTTCAGCTCCATTTGTTTCGTGAAAAATGACTTTCGCAAAATGATTTCTATATTTTCAGGTGTTTGTTTCGCATAAAATTGACTGGTTGATAAAAAATGAATTATTAGTCAACAAAAAATAAGGTCATTTTTTTGAAATTTGTTTACCCCTTTTGAAAATGAGCAGACAATTTTTGACAAAAGCTATCTATGAGTAAAATTATTTATTAATGTATTTGAATATAATTTTACTTAAATCAAACCTTATACATAAATTTTTTAAGCTCAAACTTAATTTGACCAAACTCAAAATATTATTATATTAATAAAATATTAAAAGTCTTTTAATATTTTAATTTTAAATATTTTTATAATTTTAGACAAGTAAAACTTTAAACATAATATTTTAAACTCAAACTTGATTCAATTCGACTTAAAATATTATTATATTAATAAAATGTTTTATTTAATTTTAATTAAAATATTAAAATATTAACATTAAAAGTCTTTTGATATTTCAATTTTAAATATTTTTATTTTGTATATTATTAAACATAAATATTTTTAGTATTTCAATAATAATTAGAATTATATTATTATTTTAATAATAAATAATAACAAACATAATAATTTTTTATTATTTTAATAATTAATGTTAAATAATATAATAATATTATTTTCTTAATATGAATATTTTTAACAATTTCTTATTAATTTGGTTTAAATTATATAATTTTATATTTTTATTTATTAAGGTATTTATATTACTATTTTAAAAATAAATATAAATAGAAAAAGATTTCTAATATGATTTAATAATATATACTTTTAATATAAAATATAAATATTTTAATAGTAAAATATTTTAATAATAAATATTATGATTTTAATATTAATAAAATAATATTTTAAGAATATTAATACTATTTTAAATATTTTAAAATATTAATATAAAAAATAACAAATAGTTTTAATTTAAGTATTTTCTATTATTATAATATTTTTAATATTAAAATTTTATTATTAAATTTAATTATTTTTGAATATTAATAGTTTTAATGATAAATAATTTCAATATACTTTAACAATAAATAATTTTTAATATTTTAATAGTTATATTAATGTTATTTCCATTTTTGAGGATCATTTGTTACGCACAGTATCTGACATTGAATTACTCGGAGACTAATTTATTTGGGCGAGGATAGATGAAGAAAGTGTGAACCTTATCTAAACAGCCAGAGTCCACGAGGATTGTTATGAGCCCACCAAGTTGACTTGGGCAGCATCAAGGCCTTTCGACAAGTAGCCCATAACCCACCAACTTTATGTCATTTCATAACGTCTTTTCATGAGATTATTATGATTTCACGTGTCACAATTTATTTTTATTTTTTATCAATTTTCTTTAAAGAATCTAATAATTAAATTTGCTAGCGTAAGATAGAGTGATGTTTTTCAGCTTGCCACGTGTTATAGTTTTGTTTTTATTTTCTTATAGCTAAAATGTTATACCTACCTCGCACGGGGGTTTTTTAATTTTTATAAAATATAATTTAAAAAGTTTTATCTTTTTTAGTCTTTAAAATTTTTATTAAGCAAAAAATTTGAAAATTTTATATCTAGAATTTTTATATGATTGGTTATTATTAATTTTTTTGTAATTTATTAAAAAATTTCAAATATAGTATTTTTAGTTTTTTAATTATATATTTTTTGTTTTTAAAAGAAATTTTTTAAAATATATTAAAATTTTTTATCTGATAATTTTTTAAAAAATTTATTTTTGTGAGATTTTTTAGTTAATTTTCACGTAGGTTATTTTTTTTTTTCAAATTATTATTTTTAGTTGCAAATTTTTTTGTCGTAATAAGTAATTGAAATTTAATATATTAGTTAATTTTAAAATTTTGAAATTAGTTTTTTCTTTAATAAATTAAATATACTTCTATGGATTTTATTATTATCTAGGTTCTTGTTTTTATCTTTACAAAAAATATTTGAAGGCATTATAATTACCAACAACATATCATTATTCTTATACTCAATTTTTATAATATTTTTTATTATAATTATAATTAAGCAAATAATTTTTTTGAAAATTTTTTTATTTTAAAAGTTTTCACATGGTAAATAAAAAATTTGTCAATGTTAATATATTAATTGATAAAAATATTTTTAAAATAATTAAAAACAATAAAAATAACACATGGCAAGTAATGTACTTATCACATGTCATTATACTATTTTTTAGAGATAGTTTTTATATATATAGAATATAGATTTCAGTTTTTTTATTTTTTAAAAAATATTTAATAAATATTTTTTAAAATTATATATTTTAAAGATTGTATTTTTATGTACGGAATTAACTTATGTCAAACTTTTTTATGTTTTCATTTTTTAATCTTTTTCTTTTAAAATAAAAAATATTTAATAAAATTTTATTTAGATTTTGTACTTTTAGTTCTTACTTAGGTGATGTACAGTTAAGTACCGTTTTCTTGGACTTTGGTATGTCATTTTCAGCTTTTTTTTTTTTTTCATTTTTTTAGTTTTTCTTTTAAATTATTTAATAAATATTTTTTAAAATAAAAAAAAAATATATTTTAAAAAAAATTTATATTTGAAACTCAATTATAGCAAACTTTCTTTTTTTTTTTTTCCTTTTTCTTTTTGACTTATTTTACTTTTTTTGTTTTGAATTTTTTAAAAAATTTAATAAAGATCTTTTAAATTTTTTAAAAAACTCACTTGATACCAATAATATATCATATTTTTTTTTATTTTTTCTTTCCTTATTTTATTATAATTTTTAAAATTATAAAATATATACCTTTTAAAAGATTATATTTTTTTATATTTGAAATTCACTTATATTAAAATTTCTTTTTTATCTTTTTTGACTTTTTTTATTTTTTTAAATAATTAATAAATATTTTTTTGAAATTTTTTATGTGACCCACTTCAGTAATATATAGTCAATAATGCCATTTGCTTGGGCTATCATGTGTTATTTTTAGGTTTTTCTTTCTTTCTTTTTTAATTTTTTTACTTTAAAATTTTTTGTTTTAAATTATTTAATAAATATTTATTAAATAACCTAAAATATTTAATTATTTAATAAAGAGAATGATGGTGGTTTTGGTGTTTTCAAAAGTTAAACATCAACTGTCTAAAAGTTGTTTATTTCTTAAGTAAAAAATTGCCTTATGGCAATTGCCAAAACCTTAGAAATTAGGCCACCCGTGAATAGACGAATCCTTTCTCCAACATCTCTCAACTGCACAAAATGGATGCCAACTCTCATGATTTTAAGAATTTTTTTTTATTCTTTGTATCAAGTTCATATAAAGAAATAAGTCATACAATCAACATATTTCAAGAGCTTAATTACTATATGACTATTAGGTGTATATAATAACTCAAAATTACTTATACAACTATTAGGTATGTATATTAATTCTTAAGTACAAGTACAAATACAATAAATATGTAGCACCATAGATCTATTCAATCACATTTCAAATTCTTCACGATCTTTCTTTTATTATATTGCATGATATATTTGTGTATCCGCAATTATATTTGATGTCTCAAACATAATTGGTCGATTTGTGAATACAATCAAATGTGACATTAGAATGATTATCCTTCTTGCAAAATCTCTCAATTTCAATTTAACTGTTATCCAAATATGTTCCATTAAATTGAATCATCTATGACTATGGGTAACATTCTAAGATCGCTAATACTAAACCAAAACTTTAAAAAATAGTCGAAAGTTTAAAAAGGTACTAAATATAAGATCCTCTGATCTCAAAGATATCACACAATAGGAAGTAGAGATCTATTTTTCTATTACCCTTATTGGCCAAACAATATACATGTGGTATGAAATACATGTTAAAGTATTACTCTTTTTTTTTCAAGAAGCATATGTCTTTCATTATTTATGTATCAATACCATATAAGTGATAATTTAGATACTTTTAGTATCTAACTTAAGTCCATAACTCTACTTGATTTCTCATAATTAATAAGACTTTCACTGAGCATATTAAAACAAATAAAATGAATTATGGGTTTATTCATTTTCGATCACAAATCTCAATATCAAGTAACCTTATCTTGATCATTATCAAGGTGATTCCATTTTAAACTTTGGCTCTTGATCCATAGCTTTAAACTAATCTTATCTCTATGGTGCCAAACATTAAGACAATTACTTGTGTGAGAAGGCCAATCATTTATCTGACATACCTTTCAAATCAATAATATATGTACATATACTTATATATACATGCACTACAAAAAAAATTTCATATACTAACACTTACCTATACTAATGGTCAAATTAAGTAAGTAAAAAGGTTCTATATTGATGGATTTTTGTTACTATTAATATAAACAATGCCTATACTAACACTTCATTTTCTCGTCGATGTATATTGATATTTTTCTAGCAGTATATAAATATCTGTTAATATACGTATATATATATATTAATAGATTATATTATAATTTTCAATATAAATTTCAACTAGTAAAAATTAATCATGGGTAAATCATATTTATAGTAACGAAAGTAATTGATTGTCAAGAAAACCATAAGATATACTAATGGTTACATCTAACCATCAATGTAAACAAAAAAAAAATTTGGACAATGCTAGCTTATGCTTATGGCCTCTTATGATAACCCGCTAGTAAAAATCAAAGTAAAGTATGTCTAAGTATGGTTTTTTATTTATAACTTTTGTTAGCCTTGCCTGTGGTCACTTTTCTTCAAACCCTTTTGTTCAACTTAGTTACAACATAGCTAATCCTATGCAAATCATTCTCTATTGTTGCCATATTTCTTTCTCTTTGTCTTTCAGTTTTAAAGTCTAATGCTGGCAACGAAAAGAAAGATAAAAAAACAAGTGTTATTGATTTTTAAGAAATGAGGCCTGAGGTCAATAATTTAATTAATGTTTTCCTATTTTGTAAATTACTTCAACTCATTGATTTTTCGCACCACTTCACTTTTAAACCTTAAACCCTTAGATTCAAATGAGGTGTGTTAGAATCCTCAAAGCAGTTGGGCTACTACAAACAAGTGATTTAGTTGGAATCATTCATTTTCCATTAGTTTTGTTCTTTTTTTTTTCTTCATTTTTATCTCACATTCATTGAATATACTACTGCATTCAATTAGGTTCTTTTTAAATTTCAAAAAGTAATTTTGTTACATATACGAATGACATTTTTCACATTTATGCTCTAATTTTAGGTTTGATTGCTTATGCTATTTGTTACACCTTTTCTACAAAAAAACACTCTGTTCATAGATCTGTTAAAACTCATAGATCTATTATTATGCTGCTAAATTGGTTTGAGTTTTCTCTTATAGTAAAATATCTACGGCTTTTACTGGTAAACTTCAGCTCCATTTATTTCGTGAAAAATGACTTCTGCAAAATGATTTTTGTATTTTTAGGTGTTTGTTTCAAAGAAAACTAACTGGCTGAAGGAAAATAAATTACTAGTCAATGAAAAATAAGGTAATTTTTTTTTAAAATTGTCTTATCCTTTTGAAAAGGAGCAAACAATTTTTGAAAAAAGCTATCTATGAGTAAAACTACTTATTAATGTGTTTGAGTATAATTTTACTCAAATAGAACCTTGTACATAATTTCTTTAAGCTCAAATTTAATTTGACCCAACCCAAAATATTATTATATTAATAAAATATTAAAAGTCTTTTAATATTTTAACTTTAAATATTTTTATAATTTTACTTAAATAAGACTTTGAACATAATATTTTAAGCTCGAACTTGATTTGATTTGACTTAAAATATTATTATATTAATAAAATATTTTATTTAGTTTTAATTAAAAAATTAAAATATTAACATTAAAAGTCTTTTGATCTTTCAATTTTAAATATTTTTATTTTGTATATTATTAAACATAAATATTTTTAGTATTTCAATAATAATTAGTATTATATTATTATTTTAATAATTAATAATAATAGACATAATAATTTTTGTTATTTTCATAATTAATGTTAAATAATATAATAACATTATTTTTTAAATATAATTATTTTTAATAATTTCTTATTATTATTTATTTAAAATATATAATTTTATGTTTTTATTTATTAAGGTATTTATATTACTATTTTAAAAATAAAAAAAAAGATTTCTATTATGATTTAATAATAGATACTTTCAATATAAAATATAAATAGTTTAATAGTATAAATATTTTAATAATAAATATTACTATTTTAATATTAATAAAAAATATTTTAAGAATATTAATACTATTTTAAATATTTTAAAATATTAATATAAAGAATGGCAAATAGTTTTATTTTAAGTATTTTATATTATTATAATATTATAATATTAAATATTATTATTAAAATTTAATTATTTGTTAATATTAATAGTTTTAATAATAAATAATTTTTAATATTTTAATAGTTATATTAATATTATTTGAAAAAACTTTTCAATAAACAATCAAATAACAAAAAATATTGTCATAATATATAGATCCGCGTACCTATCGCTAAATATGAATTAGAGGAATCACCACCAATCTTTTTTGTCTAAGTGTGATTGACCACTTAAAACATATTCTGATCTATGAAAACAGATGTTATGTTCGGGAGTTGATTACACATGAGGAGGTTGTAGCACCCTCACAACGTTCATCCAAAGAATAGTACCAGTTTGATTTCAAATTATTAAGCCTTGCTCATTTTATGATTTGTTAAATAATTTAATATTAACAATTAATCTTAAAATTATCTCAATAGTTTGGTAACAATTTAAAATAAATTTTTTACCTCATGAGTATTCATAAAGACTAGTGTCCCATTCTGAAGAGGCTTTATCGTCGAATTTATTAAAGTATTTTATTCAGTAAAGTCTCTAAGTAGTTTGGTAGGATTTAATATGAAGCAATCCTCTAATAGTTTAGAAGTTAAAAATTTTTTGCTTTGAAAATTAATTTATGGAATTTTCGAATAGTTTGGTGGATTTCATTAAAAAACAATTAAACCCATGAAAACGCTTTAATAATTTGGTAGAATTCATGAATTTATTTTGTAAGGATTTTTATTTGAAAAATGTTTTTTTTATTTTTATTTTTATTTTTATTTTTTGAAAGGATTTTATAAATATTTTGGGAAACTTTATTTGAAAAGATTTTTTTTTACTTATTTATTTTTTATTTAAAAAAATCTTTCTTTTTTTTTTGAATCATTTATCCTTTTTTTTTTACTTTCAAAAATAAAAAGGCAGAAATAACATTTTTTAAAAAACAAAACTAGAAAAATAATATAAAAATAAAAATGAAATAAAATGGGTTAAAAAAATAAAATAAAATCAAAAAATAAAAATAAAAATAAAATGAAAATGAAAATGAAAAAAAAAACCTTGCGATCTAGGTTAGGTCAGAGCACGGGTTAGCGCGTGAGTTGATGGGTTGAGGTGCGGATCCTGCACTACCAAAACGACATCATTTTGAGCTAGTATATAAGCAAAGTTGCTTGTGTTTTCTTCAGAAGTTCAGTCCCTTCTCTCTCTTTAACCCTTAAACACTCTCCATTCTCTTTAAAATCCAATCGAGACCCTGTCGAAAACTGAAGATTCTTGTTGGTTTATGGAAAATCCCACCGAAAAGTTCATACTTCACCGAAAAATTAATCAAAAAATTCATACTTCGCTGAAAAATTCATCGAAAAATTCATCCAAAAATCGAAAAACCCCGAAAACTCAACAATTTCCTAAATTTTCCAGATTCTTTCAAAAAATCCCTTAGAAACCTAACCCTAATATAAAAAATCTGAATCTAAACCTGTAAACCTTACACCAAATTTTAACAATCAAAATCTCAAATTTCAAAACCCAAAAATCCCAAAAACTGAAACCTAACACCTAGAATCTTTCCAAAACATTCTTTTTTTTCTAGTGGTCGTATTCTCTAAGAGCTATTCACTTTATAGTCATCTGTAGGATAAACTTTTAGGAAACAAACAGAATTAATTTAGGCTTAAATCTTAAAATTTGATTCTGCCAAAGCCTTAATCTAGGGTTTTGATTTAGTCCCGATTGGATTTGGTCAGTTATTTAGGCTTGATTCATCATTGACTATGAGATTTTGACCTACCTGATTCAATTTTCATTTTCATAATTCTCGCCAAAAATAAAAAAGGGAAAGGAAGGAAAAAATGAAAAATAAAAATGATGATGATGATGATGATAATAATAATAATAATGATGATGATGATGATGATGTAACACTATACAATATGATAATAACAAAATAATGAAACACGATCCAATTGACCCTAGACATGGTTCGATCGATCCTGGACACAAATGGGTGTCACAGCTGTCATTCTTTGCACGTTACTGTCAGATAGGGATGGTGTAAAGACCTAGACACCCACTATGTTTCAATTAAAGAGTCAAATCAACGAGTGAAAGTGATCGAGATAAAACCACAAGTCAAGAATGAAGTGACCAAGATCGAGTTGAGATGAAAAATAATTAACCGAGATGAAACCATCAGTCATAAGAAATGACCTGGACTGAGCTATCAAGTGATCGGGATGAAACCACTAATTAAAATGTAGTGACCAAGACTGAGTCGAGGTCGACAATAAATGACTAGGATAAAATCACGAGTCATAAGAAATGATCTGGACTGAGCTAAGATCAAGTGATCGGGATAAAACTACGAGTCAAAATGAAATGACCAAGATCTAGTCAAGGTCAAAAATAAATGATCAAGATGAAACCACGGGTCATAAAAAAATGATCTAAATTAAGCCAAAATTGGATAACTGGGATAAAATCACGAATCAAAAAATAAGATGACCTAGAACAAGTCGAGATAAAAAATAAATGATCGAGATGAAACCATAAGTCATAAGAAATTATCTAAACTGAGTTAAAATGGGATGACCGGGATGAAACCATAAGTCAAAAAATAAAACGACTAAGACCGAGTCGAGATCGAAAATAAATGATCGAGATGAAATCATAAGTCATAAGAAATGATCTTGACTGAGCCAAAATCGAGTGACTGGGATGAAACCATGAGTCAAAATAAAATGACCAAGATCGAGTCAAGGTCAAAAATAAATGATACGGATGAAACCATGAGTCATAAGAAATGATCTGGATTGAACCAAGATCAAGTGACAAGGATGAAACCACGAGTCAAAATAAAATGACCAAGGCTGAGTCGAGGTCGAAAATAAATGACCAGGATAATGCCATGAGTATAAAAGATAAAGTGATCAGGACCGAGTCGAGGTTAAAGATAAATGATTGGGGTGATGTTGTGAGTCAAAAAAATTATCGAGCCTGAGCCGAGATCAAATGAGTAATGAATGATGTATGTCATATTTATGATGCAAATGTAAACACAATGTATCAATGCCATGAAATTTCAATTATGGTAGCAAAGTTTTCAAAACTCCATCAGTCATTCTTGGCTTCTTAGTATTAATAGTCTCAGAGTAAATTTTGTCAATTGATCTATGTTATTCTTCTCATCTGATCACAATTCACAGGTCATGTCAACCAATCTATCAATTAATTGGGTCATTTTATTTTCCCTCAAACTAAAACATTTTTTCATGCTTTTTTCATTTATCTCATCTTGAATTTCTTTCAAAAATGGAAAACTCTTTATGAAACATATCGTTCATTTATTTGACATCATTCAAATTAATGATAGACATGATACATGTTCTTGGTCTATTCAGGGAATGGTCATTTGGTGAAGGGTAAGAAAAATGGATCTCTATTATTGAAAGAACAAAAAGTAGGGTACAAATAACTCTAAGGGTGAACAAAGATAAAATGCTGTAATTTATCCCAATAGGACATTAACATCCAAAAAAATGATTGTTCAGACAATTTTGAACTCAAACTCAAGATCATCATTCTAAAACACATTCCATTAATACCTTCAATCTTTTAGCTAATCATAATCCTCGTTCTGAGAACCTTCACATGAAGTTATTTTTTCAAGTTTTCATCTTAAACTACCATTTTGGGTCTTTTTTTTTTCTTTTTGCTCTTTTTTTTATTGTGTTTTTTTTTTTACACTTTGATCAAAACTTCACATAATCCAATGCAAACCTACCCAAATTTAATCCATGATTCTCCAAATTAAATATCCATATTTGATTAAAATAGATTTTAAGAGACGTAATGTAGGCTAGAGTAAATGGTACAAAAAAAAGGATAAAATAGGCCTAAATTGCATTTGAAGGGTAATCAAACCAAGGATCATTTTTTCATTCGGGGCACTTTAACATTTTATCCCATCAATTTTTTTTTATTTTTATAATAGAGTACATTGGCATTTTTTCTCATCAATTCTTTTTTTTTTTTACGGAGCATATTGGTATTTTGCCCCATCAATTTTTTTTTTTATTTTCATTTTTCATTTGTCAGGAAAACTTGACCACAACATGATTTTGCCCCTAAAGATGAACAAATTTCTCAAACTTTGCCCCTAGTGTGGAGGTGATCCTTAGTTAAGGTTCCTCAAAAGAAAATTTCAAAATGCTCAAACGAGGCAGTAAGGGATTTTTTTTTTTAAGGATATAAAAAAGATGGCCATTTCTCATTTCAAAGATAAATACTCTCAACAAAAAATATTCATTGACTAAGAGCAGACTTATGAACAATTGCAAGGATCATGTATTGCATCGCTTTTGAAATTCTGCCTCAGATTTATCTTTTATTTAGTAGTACCAACAATCTCAAATTTATCAATCAAAACATCATGAATGGTGTTTTCAAAGTCAAATCCTGAATTATCATCACGATTGTCTAAACATTTATTATTTAAAAAAAATGGGTAAAGAAAAAAAGGTATAAGATGGTAAAAGTAAATGATGGATATTCATAAAAAAAACATGTCATGAAAATGCATCAAGCATGTCACTTTATTAAGATAATGAAAAATAAGATAAATCCAAGTACATAAAAGAATATCCACATTTTCAAAAGATCCAAGATGATAGATAATTCTCATCAACCTCTTAAAATTATGCCTCTGGATGATTAGGCGACGGGTTATTGCTAACATTGGATGTCGTGTTTTCACTGGTATCAAAATTGATCAACCCTCATTTAATTAGACTTTGCAACATATGTTTCAAAAGGATGTAATTTTTAGTGAAATATCTTGTCACCCCAAAATGATAGTCACAGTGTGTAGTGGAGTCATACCATTTGGGATATGGAGGTTCAAATTATTTTGTAGGAATAAGGGCATTAAGTGGTTCTTATAAAGCTCTTGGCATAGTTCGATATAGCTCATGAGGATAGGGTCAAATGTAGGCTTTTTCCCATTCTGTGATTCTTGTGCACCACTTGTTGGGGTAATGGGATGAATGAAGGGTTTAAGAGAGGATGGATAAAAGGGTCATGCAGTTGATTGGTCGAGTGCAGTAGAAACATGACTTGCAAGAGAATGATATGTGGGATAAATTAGCTGAGGGTAGTTTCTAGATTCTTGCCTGTCAAAACTCACAGCTTGAGTTTTATTTTCTTTTTTTTTAGGTATATTTCTAGTAGCAGATTTTTTTTCTTCTAATTTACCGTTCTTAATTACTTTTTTAATGATCTCTTTTGAAATCACTATATCGACAAAATTCTTGGTCACATTTTCTATCATTTTCTTATAGTAAGATGGCTTTAGAGTGCTTACAAATGGCACTATTTTTTTTTTTTATTAAGAGAGGCTAGACCTTAGCGACAACATCTCGCTACCTTTGAGCATATTTTTTGAAAGACTCAGATATTTTTTTTCATACCTTGTAACGAAAGGCGATCAGGAGCCATGTCTATGATGTGACGATATTGGTTGATGAAGGATCGAGTCAAATTCTTTCATGACTTAATACGAGTCCTATCCAATTGGACATACTATCTTATAATAGATTCGATCAAACTTTCTTGAAACACATGTATAAGTAACTTTTTATTACTGGCATGTACCGTCATCTTATGATAATACATTATGATATGTGTGATAGGGCACTTGGTACCATCATACTTCTCAAATTCTGGTACCTTAAATTTAAAAAAAATCATAATATCTGAAACCAGACAAAGGTTGGTAGCATTCATGGATCCATAAAAATCAATGCCTTTTACAACATATAATATTTCCTCAATCATGCTTATAGCTTGATCGATTTTAAAATCCTTTGGGGGTATAACTATCTATAACTTTTTTTCTCTTTTATCTCATCCAGAATAGGAGGTTGAATAGGCTTAGTTACCTTTTCAGTGAAAATGGGATTATTATAACTTTAGACGTTCTTATGATCGGGTTCATAAGTCATTCTTAGGTAGTTGTAATTCAAACACATAACTTGTTGTGGTTGAAAGCTTATGGTAGTTTGCGTCTAATGTGGGCCAAAACCCTGAGGATATGCTAATTCAATAGCTTTTTATGAGGTATGTTCTTTTGTTGCCTTTCCTTTATTTCCCTTCTTTAGAGCCTCTAGGATTTTGTTTAATTTGTTTTCAAGTATCTCCTAAGCCTTTTCTATCATCTTAAAATGACTTGCATTGTCTTGCTCCATCATCTTGGCCTAACCCAAGTGTAGTACTAGTGTTGAGCTATCATTGAACCTTGATTTCCCATAATTATAGTGTAAATTTAGAATGATGGTTATGGATCTATTAGATTTTGCATGAAAATAAATGCAATGATGCATGAATGCATGCATAATAAAAAGAGTTAGTAAGCATAATATGCATGTATGTTCATGAATATGCATAAAAGAACAAAAATAAAATAAAAAATCGGTTAATCACTTCAATAAAAAAAATAACAACATGACCCTAAATTTTGGGTTAACTATAAAGGGTGGAAGGACATGGCTCTATCTATGGTTAGGCTCTTAAAGTTAACTATATGTGGTTTCGATTACTTTTAAAAGGTTCCCAAATTATTTCTTGCATCATAGTCCATTATAGACTAGTAAGGCACATCGATCCTCACCCATCATAGGCTACAAGCGAAAATGGTCCAATCTGAGTAGGAGTGTTTCGTAAGCCCATGCGGAGACATAAAATCTCACGAAGGCATAAGTACTTCACTCCCTTATAAAGTTAGAGCACGAGTGGAGTGTTTTACTATGCATATGCAAATGAATGATAGATATATATAGTAAATAAATGAATAACTAAAATAAATATAAGCAATGAAAAGAAATAAAATAAAGAGAAAAATAAATTTCAAGTTTATTAGGCAAGACTTAGATAATAAAGAATCATTTACTGGCCTGACTCTCGATGTTTCTAGCGGAGTCCCTAAATTGTTATAACAAATAGATCCATGGACCTACTACTAGACATGGATTATAAGAGTTGCCACTAATCTTTTTTGTCTACGTGTGATTGGCCACTTGAAACATATTCTGATTTACAAAAACAGATATTAGGCTCGAGAGTCGATTACACATAGAGAATATTATAGCACCCCCATAATACCTATACAAAGAATGGTATCAGTTTGATTTCAAATTATTCAAGCCTTGATCATTTTATGATTTACCAAATAATTTAATATTAAAAATTAATCTTAAAATTATCTCAATAATTTGGTAGCAATTTAAGATAATTTTTTTACTTCAGGAGTATTCATAGAGACTAGTGTCTCATTTTGAAGAGGCTTCGTCGTCAGATTTATTAAAGTATTTTATTCAGTAAAGTCTCCTAATAGTTTGATAAAACTTAATATGAAGCAATCCTCCAATAGTTTAGAAGATAAAAATTTTTTGCTTTGAAAATTAATTTATGGAATTTTTCAATAGTTTGGTGTATTCCATTCAAAAACAATTAAACCAATGAAAACTCTCCAATAGTTTGGTCGAATTTATGAATTTATTTTGTAAGGATTTTTATTTGAAAATATTCTTTTTTTATTTTTGAAAGGATTTTATAAATATTTTGGAAAACTTTATTTGAAAAGATTTTTTTTACTTATTTATTTTTTTATTTAAAAAGATATTTTTTTTAATCATATATATATTTTTTACTTTCAGAAATAAAATGGCAAAATTTTTTTTTTTCTAAAACAAAACTAGAAAAATAATATAAATATAAAAATGAAATAAAATGGGTTAAAAAAAATCAAATCAAATCAAAAATAAAAATAAAATAGAAAAAAGAAACCTTGCGATCCGAGTTGGGTCAGAACGCGGGTTAGAATGCAGGTTGACGGGTCGAGGTGTGGATTTGGCACTGCCAAAACGTCACCATTTTGAGTCAATATATAAGCCAAGTTGCTTATGTTTTCTTTAGAAGCTCAGTCCCCTATCTCTCTATCCCTTAAGCACTATTTCTTCTCTCTAAAATTCAATCGAGACCCTGTCAAAAACTAGAGATTCTTGC
Source organism: Durio zibethinus (assembly GCF_047325235.1). NCBI lineage: Eukaryota > Viridiplantae > Streptophyta > Magnoliopsida > Malvales > Malvaceae > Durio > Durio zibethinus. Next base: position 13,343,044 of record NC_143187.1, read on the forward strand.
CAGTTTATGGAAAATCCCACCGAAAAGTTTATACTTCACTGAAAAATTCATCAAAAAATTCATCCAAAACCTAAAAAAACCCCAAAAACAAAAAAAATTCCTAGATTTTCCAGATTCTTTAAAAAATTCTTCTAAAAACCTAACCATAATCCCAGAAACATGAATCTAAACCCATAAATCTCACACCAAATTTTAACAATCAAAATCCCAAATTCCAGAACCCAGAAATCCCAGAAACCAAAACCTAACACCTAGAATCTTTCCAAAACATTCTTTCATTTCTAGTGGCCATATTCTTTAAGAGCTGTTCACTTTACAATCACCTTTAGGATAAATTTTTAAAAAATCGATAAAATCAATCCGGACTTAAATCCTGAAATTTGATTATGCCAGAGCCTTAATCTAGGGTTCTGATTTAGTCCCGATTGAATTTGGTTAGTTATTTAGGCTTAATTCATCATTAACTATGAGATTTTGTCCTGCCTGATTCAATTTTCATTTCCATAATTCTCTCCAAAAATCAAAAAGGGAAAGGAAAGAAAAAATAAAAAATAGAAATGATGATGATGATGATGATAATAATAATAATAATAATAATAATAATAATAATAATAATAATGATAATAATGATAATGTAACACTATACAATATGATAATAACAAAAATAATGAAATATAGTCCATTGACCCTAGACATGGTCTGATCGACCCCGGACACAAATTGGTGTCTACAAATATTTTTCATTAACTCATCCAAATAACAAAAATATCTATTCTTTCATAACATGTAAATATTTTTCAGAAAATGTTTTCTGAAAATCAATTTTAACGAAACAATAAGAGTTTTTAGTATGTTTTGTTTGTTGCTAATCACCTTAAACAAGAGCTAAGAGGGTGACTTTTTAATATGAATAAATGTTGACAAAGAAAACAAGTGATCAAAACCTTAAACAAACTTATGAATCAGAATTGCTAAAACCATAGTGTTATGATCTATTGGATATTAAAACAGTATAATATTTACTTGCTTAAGCTTTTATTTTTCCCTTTTTCTTTAAGGAAATGCAATCACTTCAATCATGAGTCCATTGAAAAAATATGGTGAGAGTGGTTGAATAGTAGTTCCATAAATAAGGATCTTAATTCAAAATTTTAAGTTCAATGGCTCTACTGATTCGTACAAGATTAAAAGCCTATAGTTTACTATTTTAAATTGATCCATTTGAAATTGTTTTGAAAGTAAGCAAACTTGTCTATCAAATATTCAGATCATGAAAATTTAAGAGTATTAGTAAGTGAGGTTGCTCAAAATCCTTTCAAAAGTTCAGATGTGACCTCATGAAAGTGATATTCTTAGCTATATTTCTTCTCTATGAGGGTGTTGTAATCGAAATGCTTCTTAATTTATGGCCTATATTTAGTCGTCAGTGCTATTGCCAATGGGTCCAATTTTGGTCTAATCAAAAAATATTTGTAGTTAATCTTTTTCTTTCTAATACTTTTAGCTAGAAATATCTATTACTTGTTAGAAAAGCAGGAACATGAATCAGTTATATATGCCAGCAATGGAAGACTTGGAGCAATTTGAAACTAAATAAGCATTGTCTGGAACTAGAACAATTACAACTTATTTTGACCTTAATATTTAACTCAAAATATTTAAGTGAGCTTTCATTCTTATATGATATATATAATTGTATATGTTACTGCTTAATTCTTTTTTGTACTTTTTTATTAAGATTTTCCTTATGAAAATGGTTTTAGCCTTTAACATTAACTAACCCATTTAGAGATAGCAAAAACAAAACAAAAATTATTTTTAAGATCTATCAATATCCTTACATGTCAAAGGTTGATTGTTTTACATAGTATTTAGCATTGATGTAATTCATAACATTGCCATGTCATCATTCTTGCAGTGAGAGTTATGCCATGGATTTAGGTGTTGAATTATGAAATTAATGAAAATGTCATCATTTTTGCAATGAAAGTTATGTCATTGGATTTTCGTACTGAATTGTGACATTTTCATAATATTATTCTACACAACATCTACACAACCCTAGAAATCTCATGTGACTATTAAACATATCTGTCTATATGGGCTTAATAAATGGATCTACACTAATTTTATGCGTAAAAATATACTACATGTTGACTTTTTTTTATGCAACCATGTCTCTTATGTAGTTATACTTGGTATATATATGTTTGGTCTTAGAATGATATTTGGGATCTTTGTGAATGTGATTATAGCTTGACTATTATAATTTACTAACACTAAGTTGGACTTATCCTTCTTAAATCTCAAATTATTCAAGAATCTCTTAAGCCAAATAGCATTTTGCACTATTGCTAAAAATGCTACAAATTTAGATTTCATTGCTAATAGTACTACACAAGTCTGTTTCTTACTGTTTCACAAAATAGCCTCACTATTCAGTAAAACAATTTAACTAGAGGTATATTTTTTTCATCTAAATATTCTCTCAAATCGATATTTGTATAAATGACCAAATACTGATCACCTTTCTTATAGCACAACGAATAATCCATAATGCCTTTTAGATATCCCTATATCCTTTTAATGGCTTTTTAATGAGATTCACATGAATTAGATTGATATTTGCTTATCATGCCCACGATATAGTAGATGTCCAGCCTTGTGCACAACATAGCATACATAAGGCTTCCAATAGCATTAGAGTAAGGAATTCTTCCCATTTGTTTCGTTTTTATAAATTTTTAGGACATACTCATTGGATAATATCTTCACCTTTTATCGTAAAAGTATCTATCAACTTACAATCTTGCATATTGAATCATTCTAAAATTTTCTTAATGTATTACTCTTGTGAAAGAGCTAAAAACTTCTTGGAATGATCTCTCATGATTTTTACAACAAGTATGTAAACTGCTTCGTTTATGTCCTTCATTTAAAAATTTGAAGATAACTATGTTTTCACGACAGTGATGTACTCTTTGTTATTGTCGACCAATAATATGTCATCCATATAAAGTGACAATATTATAAATTTATCTGTTTGTTTTGATATACACACAAAAGTTTTCATCAATCATGATAAAATTGTGTGAAATTATCACTGGATAAAATTTAATATACCATTGGCTGAAAGATTGTTTAAGACTATAAATCAATTTTAATAGTTTGCACACGTTATCCTTTTGACCTTTGTTAATAAAACTTATGGGTTGTTTCATATAGATTTTCTCTTCTAGTGCTTTATTTAGAAAGGTAGTTTTTATGTCTGTTTGATGTAACTCCAAATCTAAACTAGCTATAAAAGCTAAAATTAAATGTATAAAGATAAATCTCACAATATGACAAAAAGTCTCTTTATAATCAATTCTTTCTTATTGAGTATACTATTTCGCTATTAGATAGGCCTTATATCTTTCAGTTGTCCCATCTAACTTACCCTTAATCTTGAACACCCATTTATTCCAAATCACTTTGCATTTTTTAGGAAGATCAACTAATTTTCATACACGGTTTGATATTATAAACTCCATCTCTTCTTATATTGTTTTCATCAACTTTTCTTACGTAGAAAATTAGAGAGTTTTTTAACATTTCATGGCTTTTTTTTTCATCTTGTGGGGTAATTAAGAATGCTTCTCTTTTTATGTCAAAATGATGTCAGGGAATATTTTCACAATTATTTCACTTGACTTATGATTCTTGGGAAACTAATTCATCAAATTCATCATCTTTAGTCATGCTCCCACTTGGATGAGCTATTGTTGGTTCTTAATTAGGAATGTGCATTAATTTATTCAGAATTAACAAATCATTTACTTTATCAATATCATAAAAAGACATTTCTTGATCTATATTCCTCTATTTGGAAACTAATTTTTCAAAAAAATAGCATCCAAAAATTCAAATTCAATTACACTCTTACTTGATTAGTCAAATATAAACATGTATCCCTTCGAATACTCAGAGTATCTTACAAATACTCTTTTTGTCTCGAAAACTTAGCTTGCCATATATATGAGTAGTTCCATTTACATAGGTAGCACAACCCCAAGGTCTTAAATTACTGATATTAAGTTTTTTCCCAATTCATAATCATAAGAAATGGACAAAACTGACTTAAAGGGTACTTTATTGAGTGTATATTATTGAATGTATAGGCAGCAGTTAATAATGCATCACCCTAAAAAGTGATTAACAAATTTGCTTGGGCCATTATAGACTTCTTCATTTCCAAAATAGTTTTATTCCTTCTCTATGCCATACCATTTTGTTGTTGAGTCCTTAGAATGGTCAACTACCTATCATTATCTTTTTCATCACATAACTGTCTGAACTAATTAGAGAAATACTCACGTCATCAGTTCGTTCTTAATGCCTTAATGTTTCTGTTTAATTGATTCTCTATTAAGGTCACATACTTTCTAAAGCACTATAATTCTTTAGACTTGTGAGAAATCAAATAGAAGAAACTAAAATAGGTAAAATGATCAATGAATGTGATGAAATATTATCCTCTTTTTTGGACCTTTCATTCATCGAGCCAAAATATCAAAATGTGTACAACTATAATAGAACTTTAGCTTTAGTTCTTTTACCAAATGGTTTCCTTATCATTTTTTTTGCTAGACAACTTTCACATAATAGTAAACTAACATTCTCAATAAGGCCTAGTAATCTCTCTTTTGCGAATTTATCCATTCTTGGTTGAAATATATAGCCAAGTCTAGTATACCAAATATTCACATTAATATTCGCATCAAAATCAATCATAAGGAAAAAGCTTACATTATTGTATGAAATAATATCCAACATAATAAAATAATTTAACAAATATCTAGATCTTTAATAAGTTGTAACCAAATACAAACTCAAACTAATACTGTTGAAATTCAAAACAAATCTTAGACTAAGAAAAATAGTGATAGAAACAAAATTTTATCAAATATTAGTAGCAAAAAGTATATCATGTATGATAAGATTTTTCCACCATACACGTATAGCTTGTAAGTGCCAATTCCTTTTACTTTAATCCACAAATTGTTTCCTACATAGATCTATTTTATTATATGTGAAATCTAATAAAAATCCATGAATGCATTCCTATTTTGTGCTACATTGGTTGTGGCCCTAAAGTCTACAATCAATAAAGGATGTGATTTAGTCATCATAACAGCACTAAAAACAAACACAATGCTTTTAATATTATTTAAAAATGCTTTAAAGGTTTGTACCTTCTTTTGTTCATTGGATTCATGAGCAAAGTGACCATATTTGCTATAATTAAAGGTCTTGACTCTTAATTTGTTCTTTTTAGGATGAGCCTTGTGATCTTATCTTTTACCAGTTTGGCCACTCTTTGACCTTTTAAGAGCTTTTTCTTTGTTCTCATTATGTGGCTTGCACTTAAAGCTCGAAGCTTTTTTTAAACTAGATGATGTTATATAAGCATTAACACTAGACTTAGATGTTTTCATAAGATTTTTTTTTAATTAAAGATGATGGGACACATTATCAAGAGTCTTTATACTCTCATTATGGGTAAAGTGCATCTTCATATGCTTCTAGCTATAAGATAAAAAATAATAATAGCTTGAACCTATTATTCATCTATCAGAGAGTGGCTAGACTCTTTCAGCACACTTATCATGCTTGAAATCTTCTTTACATGCTGCCTCATATTATGATTAGGTCACTTTTTATAGGTGTCAAACTTGATAGTAATTTGCCTTAGTTTGGTAACTGAAGTTGTACCAAACTTTACTTTCGAGGCACTCAACATCTTTTTAGCTATTTTATGAGATCAAAATTCACACTAATATTATTTTCCATACCACTAATCAATATAATGTAGGCAAGGGAGTTTTTTTTCCAAGCCTCATAAGCTTCTTCATCTCTCTTGTACTGAGACGTATTTTTTTTTTCGGGCTCATTAAGAATACTGTTCAAAAAATAAAAAAAACTTTTATTTTTCAAGTATATATTGGATTTTGATACACCAAATCTCATAATTATCCTCATTCATCTTTTCACCTTTATTTAGCTCAATAATAATATTCTTAGATGCATAAGCCATTTCAAAGTATAATTCTACACTCGAAAAACATATACACTAATTAATGCATCACATTACACACTTCTCATTTTGCCACAATATCACAAATAAAATAATGACAATCATTCACTTAAAAATGAAACTAAAAGTCAATATGTTTTCAATCAAATTCCATTTTTAAATGTGTTTATTATTACTAATTTATTTCATTGTACAAATCAATCATTATAAGATAAAACAAATAATTATCTAAGATTTTTCATTAATCATGAGGTTACTAACATATATTGATTTCACCCAAACAAATCTTACAAAAAATAATTCAAATTCATAAATATGTTAATAATATATATATATATACTAAATTTTAATAAAACAACTTCCTAGACTTTCTAAGAACAGGCATTGATTTCAAAAACTCTTTTGATAGTTCTACATTCACATTGCCTATCTGTGGAAGTCTAAGAATTTTGTATTTCCCATTATGGAGACTTAGACAGATTGAAAGAGTCACATTTTTCTTTACCCTTAATTCTCACTTATTCCTTCACAAAACCCTGAATTAATGTTTTATACTTAAGATCATTCTCTAAAAACATCTAGATATCTTGAAGAAAAAGTTTTTTATCTAGGATTTAAAAGTGTACCTATCAACATTTCATATTGGATCTAGTCATTTCTAATAAGCATGTAGCCATGCTAGATCAATTTTTAGATCATACTATTGACTTTGATGATATACCTCTCAATATCATTATTTGGATCCATTCGATATTAATTCCACTATCAACCTTTTAACTCTTGAAAATTATGCTTATGTCCTTATATGATAGGATTCCTCACAAAAATAATCATGATTTTCTGAAATAAAATACAAAAAAATTCATAAATTCACAAGTCAACACATATCAAAAGATTATTAAGATTCATTTTAATCATTCTTGTGTAATATGACATCCTAAGGTCAATCGAGGATAAAAATAATTTTAAAATTTTTTTAAAAAATTAAACATATTTTTGAAAAAACAAAGGGTAATTCGAATGTTCTAGAAAGGGCATTTGAATGCTTGCTTTCTGTTTTAAAAAAATAACATTAATTTTTAAAAAATTTTCTAGGACATTCGAATGCCTTATCTAGAAATCAAGAAAAAAAATTGATCTAAAATGACAAAACATCAATGGCTTTTTTTTTATGTCAATAATTATCAAAATAACATTAACTATACCAATAACACAACAATTGTGTCAACTCCTATGAATATTTGCAAGCATTTGAGAATACATCATCTTTAGTTATAAAAAACATATAAAACGAACCAGAATACAAGCCAATTTGGCTTTAATACCAATGAAAGATAAATTTATTGAAGATATATATGAACATAATCATATATACTTGCTTAATGGAAGCAAAAACCTAATTTGAATTACTGGTCGTCAAACAAAACCACAGTATGAAAGTTGTTAGTTTCCCCAATGTAAGTCCTTTAACACACCGAATATAAGAATTCCTGTTAAAAGCTATAGACTACCTATCCTAGTTCCTTTCTTCTTTTTTTTCTTTGTGTTTTTGTGACACTATTCACTCACCACACAAATGGTCGAATGCTATAACAAATAATAGAGAGAATGACAATAGTTTTGGTGTTTTAAAAAATTAAGCATCTATTACCTCAAGAAAGTTTATTTCTTAAGCAAAAATTACCTTGTGGCAGTTGCCAAAACCTTTAAGATTGGGCCACCCATGAATGGGCAGACACTTTTTCCAACATATTTAAAAAAGCTTTTTTTTAGATTTTTTTTTTGTTGGATCCACTTAATATCAATGGTATGTCATGTGTTTTTTTTTTCTTTTCTTTCCTTTTTTTTATATAGTTAATAAATAATTTTTTATATTTTTTAAGATTCACTTGATATCAAAAGTATGTCAGCATGTCATGGGGTTAAGTCATTTGACTCATTTTTTTATTTGCCTTTTTATTTTATTCTATTTAAATTTTTTTTCTTTTTAAAAAAATATTTTTTAATATGCAGCCATTTGATATGATTATTTAAAAAATATATATTTTCTTTTTCTTTGATTTTTTTAATTTGATAGTTTTTAAAGAAAAAATATTAGTGCTTGTGTCGATGTCACACTCAAATTTGATTTGATTTTATTTTATTTTTTTCATCCTTTCATTTTTTAATTTTTTAAAATATATTATATAAATTTTCAAGAATTCATCATTGCAAATATCGCGTGGTAACTCAACTTTTTTTTTCTTTTTTTCTTTTCGTGTTTTCATCTTTCATCTTTTCTTTTTTCCTTTTTTTTCTTTTCTTCTTTTTTTTTTAAATAAGATAATTTTTTGAAAAAAAAATAAACGAATGTATACACGGGACATCCAATTTTTTATTATTTTTATTTTTTAATTAATCAAATTATTATTTAATACCTTAATTTAAAATTTTAATGTTTTAAACTTAATTAATATTTTTATAAGATACGATATTGAGGCGAAAGCATATTTATGGTGTTTTGTCCAAACTCATTTCGTGATATATTTATAAAAAAATATATTTTATTATTAACTTAATTCTTTATGTATATATATGTGTGTATATTATATTAGGAAAATTATTATTTAGTACTTTATGAGTTCTCTGTGGTATATTCTATGAACTTTTTTTCATTGTCTTTTCCTTTTATTTTCTTTTTATAATTTCTTTCGTTTTATATTTTTATTTTGTAATTAGATAAATTTTGTGATAATAGGATGTTAATTTAGGTATCCATGTGTCAACTTTATTTGAATTTTTTCTTTTCATGTTTTAATTAAATAAATTTCTTCAAAATGAAGTATATAGAGATGACAAAACAAAAAAAATTAACCTGTTATGTTTTTATTTGATAAAAAATTAATATTTAATATATTTCGATCCATTTTAATTTGATATGAGCGTTTTTATAAAAATTGATATCAAATCAAGTCGGGTGTTTCTTATAAGAAAGCGAGGACGAATAAAAAATAGACTTAGGGTGCTCTACCCCAAGTCACTTCATGGTATATTTTTGTATCTCTTTAATTTTATCTAAATTTTACAAGAAAATAATGTTAATTAAGGTGCTATGTAGCATCCCCATTTATTTATTTCCTTTCATTTTTTTATTTATTAATTAGATCGATTTCACAATAAAACGACTTGATCAATAAAGATGTCAAAATAATCAGCATCAAATATATTTATATTCGTCTCAATTTAATATAAACAATTTTATAAAAAATTAATATTAAATCATTTCGGTATTACCAATTTTAATACTCTATGTGTCACCCTCATTTGATTTTTTTATACTTGTTGTCTTTTTTTAAATTAAATAAATTAAAAAAAAACTAATAAATATAAATAAGAAAATAAAAAATTTTTGACCCACGACGACATACGAGTGGTCACACCTAATGAAGAGTAAAAAGTGGTAATAAAGCAAGAAACAAACACCTCTTTCACAATTTATTTGATGTCGTTGGCTCATTGCTATGCATACAGTGGAACAATGTTTTTTAAGTTGTTAAGTTTCTACATATTATTTGCATAAAAAAAGTCTTTTAAACCTTTAAAACTCTTAATAAAATAAAGTTTTTGGTAAATCCAATAAAATTAGAAGTTCGATAAAATAGAACCAAAATGCCAGTATTCAAATTTGACATCCTAAATCCTCCTTAAGTTCACAAGCTTTTTTCTCCAAGTTTAAATTCCCTTCCAGCTTTATTGAAAAGCAGAATAAAAGATTTAAGAGCCAACTCTTCTGTTTTTTTCATCCATCAACATCAAGGGCATCGAACTTGGTTCGATTGGGCTATCGTGAACCTGCAGTAGAATTTAACCAACTCTAGATGGGGTAAAACTGTAAGCAAGCGGACAACAATCTAGACAACTTTCTTTTTTTCTGAGAGCAATGAAATAACCTTAAGCTTAAAAAAAAATGCAGATAATGGTCTTTGACAGGATCAAAAGAACATGCACATACGGTGATGACAGAAATAACAATTATTCATTAGACATTTAAAACGTTTGAATAAATAATTCATTGTACTTGAGTACTGTTCCGGCTGCCTTTCTTGAAAAAATTTTCATTTAGGAGAAATCTACACGTCATGCTTTATCTTTCTAGATAAAGTTAAAGACCTTATAGTATACATATAAAAGTATTTACGATTTTATTTTCTATAAGCAATACAGCCGCCTTGTCCCTTGGATCATTCAAAACTCTCGCACTGAGTCGTTCCCGTTCAGTTTGCTGAAGCTGACATTGTTGTGATTGACTTTTGCAACCTTACTGTCCTCCGACCTCGACCGCGGAATTTTTGCTGCCAATGAATATGAGAAAAATGAAAACAACATGAATTTTATATGTATCTTATGGCCTTTGATTCAATTAAACCTGAAATGCTAAGGCTTTGAAATTTTAAACATGTTCAAAAGTGGTGACTTGTATATATAACAATTAACAAACTTATATCAACAAATTGTTAGTTCAATCGATTAAGGTCATCCTCTTCGACGAAAAAATTTTGGATTTGAGTCCTGTCGATGATCATTTGTTAGGATCATCTCGAATGCACGACCTGCAGTCACCTGTCTTAAGCTGTCGGTACATTTTACCTGGATTTGAGAGATTGAACAACCTATCTACCTTCGAATTTTTTTAGCTAAAAAAAAATTAACAAACTTATAACCCTCAGTTTACAAGATTAATCAAATTGAAAGATAATCATGCTATTGTATGTTTTAAACCATCTATAATTCATCTTTTCTTGAACCCTGTCTACTGTTTGATTGATCTCAGGCTTTGAGTTATTGGGGATTCTATCAAACGTGCCATGTGCAAAAAGTTAGGTAAGTTATAATGAAATGTTGGGGGATATCACTTTCATTCAAACCTCTCTTCAGGAGGACTACTAGGGGGACCATGTATGCCTCGGCTGCATTATTAGAATAACGCCTACTTCATCCACCACCTGGTCCACACACGTCTTTCTCTTCATTAACTTTGCGAATTTCTCAGGTAAGCCTGTACCAGGTAGAACATTATTGCAGTTGGGTGCGTCCCAAAGGCTTTGGAAGTTTGTCACTGATTGACAATTATTGCATCCGGTTGATTGGTCCAGGGAACAGTATACTGTTCTCTCCTCAACTGTACTGTCTTTACATGGCGAGAATTATTTTCAGCTTCTTCTTTAACCCTTTTATTTGGGCTGTTAAGGTCTCCACATTAAAGATTAATTGGTCTTCTTCTGTTTTGAGTTTTGACCATTGTCATGGCCGAAATGGCTAAATTCAATATTGTGCACGTGGAAAAAAACCCTAACAGGATGGATGGATTCTTCTTTATAAATTAATTCAACAAAAAAAAAATCGTAACACGAAAACATCCACAATCCACGTGATCATATCCGGGGTTTTGTTACTTGACTAATTAAAAGGCTTCACTGTTGCAGAATCAGACTTTTGAAGTCTCCTCAATTTTTCTACCATGAATAGTTTTTTTTTTCGTTCTCAAGGAAAGCACCCGATGTGGAGTGCAGTTTGACCATTATCCAGAACAAAATATTTGGATTTTTGAAAAGTTTCATGAAGAATCTGGTTCGTAATAAGGAATTCTCTATATTTTTGGGTTCTATGCAACAAGCAGAGAAAGGAAGGCTACTGTTGTATCAAGTCTTCTGTCCGCCTCTCTCTCTCTTTTTTTGGGGTGGGGGGGGGGGGGGGGGGGGGCTTATTTCTGAGAAACATATAGGACTTAACCTCTAATAAAAACCCAAATGGTATCACAGTTCTATTAGAGTCTAAGAAATCTCCCAAAGAGATAGCTACAAATCATGTTTACATGTCAGCTTAATCTTTATCATGTAAATTTAAAAATTGCCACTTGTAGAACAGAGAGAGACACACGACTTTCAAGTCCACAAAACATTGTTCAACTTACCAACCAAAATGGCAAAAAATGTTAACGTCTGTCTGACCTGGGGCTCTTGATTTCTTTATCCCTTTTGCTTACCGAAAACTAGCAGCATCGTCACATATCCTCCCAAAGGTTTATCATTGCAATATTTTTGACATTTTCAAAATTTTGCATTATATAATAATCAATCACGCGGGATTAATCTACAACCTTAACATATATGGTATGGCCAAGGTAACTTGTGGAATAAAGATATCCACGTGGTTTTGTTGATGACCTATTGGCCTGACCCATCCAACACTTTTCTTGGTATATAAAAAAAAACAAAGTCTCAATCGGTAGCTTGATTACTTCATTAATTAGCTATCTATCCCATACTAATTAACATTGATTAGCTATATTCCAAAATTAACAAGAGAGAAAAAAGCAAATTTGTCTACAACTTCCCCCTATCCCAAGTTTCAGATATAAAAACAAGCCTTTTTTGAGCCTCCATTTCCACCTCTCCTAATTCATTGCCATTCTTAAGCAAATCCATCTTGCCAGCAAAATGGCCTCCGATCACAATTCCGATGATCCAAAAAGCCCACTTCTCCCAGTCAATGATCCAATCCAACCATTATCAAGCTCACCGTTTTCTCTCAAATCCTTAGTTACAGTTAAAAATTTCTACGTCCTTTTAGGACCCCTTTTGTGTGCCATTATATGTCTCTGTGTCAAGTTTGATGGCCCTGTTACTAGCCGAAACATGTTAGCGGTTCTGGCGTGGGTGTTTGCTTGGTGGCTCACTGACGCTGTGCCGATGCCAGTTACCTCCATAGCACCTCTCTTTCTGTTTCCTCTCTTTGGAATTGCTTCTGCTGATACTGTTGCCCATTCTTATATGGATGATGTGATTACTCTTGTTCTGGGTAGCTTCATACTTGTTCTTGCTGTTGAGCGCTATAACATTCATAGAAGATTGGCGTTAAATGTAAGTTAGCCTTATCAATTTATTAGTTTAAGTATATTTTTCTTTTACAAATTGATTAATTGTTGTTAAAAATTTGCATAGCTGTAAACCTTAGAATTCCTCAACTCGTCTTTTGGCTTTTAACGTTTATAGCAGTTTCTTTGCGTCCGGGCTTCAAAATAAATAAAATTAGGCATTTTTTGCTGCCTCAATGCCCAACAGTACCATTTCAACATTTTTCTTTCAGAAGTCAAAACTAAAAAAGTTTTGCTTTTTGTTCAGATATCAAAGCTCCATGTTTGGTATAATGCCTTGGGATCTTATAGACATGGATTTTGCATAATTTCAAACGAAGCTTCAGTTTTTGAGTTCAAAGTGGAAAAGTTAAGAGATTGTGAATTATTTGAGGAATCAAAAGAAATATCTTTTGCTGGTTACTGGTGTACTATTTGTGAAAGCAAGCAAATTTTTATATAAAAAAAAAAAGACAAGAAATATTTTCTTCTTGGTATCAAGATGATCGTAGAACTACAGAACATGTTGGTGAATTATTTGAATGGACATTGCTCAACTATTGCATGTATGTCACACAGATCACTTTGCGGTTCTGTGGGGATCCAGTGAATCCACCTCTCCTCCTGCTCGGCATCTGTGCCACTACGGCCTTCGTCAGCATGTGGATGCACAATGTGGCATGTGCAGTGATGATGATGCCAGTGGCGACTGGGATCCTACAGCGCCTCCCCCTGGGCCCCGACCAATCCACCCCTGTTCGCAACTTCTGTCGTGCTGTTGTTCTTGGGGTCACGTACGCCGCTCCAATAGGGGGGATGAGCACCCTCACCGGGACAGGTGTCAACTTGATATTGGTGGCCATGTGGAAGAGTTCCTTCCGAGATGCTAAGACGATCGGTTTCAACACATGGTTCTTCTTCGGTTTTCCCTTGGCTTTGTTGATTTTCATCGCTTTGTGGGCCATACTCTGTCTGTTGTATTTATCGAGGGGCTCTAGCCAGGCCCTCGCTGCCTACTTGGACAAAGCCCACCTCAAGAGAGAACTGGAAATGTTAGGTAGGGAGCCCTGCTGATTTTTACCCTCCCTTTTATACTTTCTTTAGGCTAATCCAAGTTTTTATTTGGTGCGACTTGTGAGCAGGTCCAATGGCTTTTGCTGAGAAGATGATTTTAGCTGTGTTCGGGGTTCGTCCTTAAGTACTTTGTTTTCTCTAAATATTGAAGTGTCTGTTCCCAATGTCTTTAAATTAATAAGAGAAAGCTAAATGCAGATGATGATAGCTTTGTGGATGACCAGAAGCATAACAGAAGACATTCCGGGATGGGGAGCTCTCTTCAATGGGCGTGCAGGCGATGGAACTGTCAGTGTGAGTAATATAAAGTTTAAAAGGGAAAAAAATGAGAGACTTGCTATGATAAGAAAATTTTGTTTGGTCAAATATGATGTGGTTAAGTATAATAAACCATGCAGGTTATGATGGCCACCCTTTTGTTCGTAATTCCAAACAAGAGGCAAAAGGGGGAGAAATTGATGGACTGGAACGAATGCAAGAAGCTGCCATGGAACATCATCTTGTTACTAGGGGCTGGTTTTGCCATAGCTGATGGCGTCCAGTCTAGTGGGCTTGCTAATGTGTTATCAAAAACTTTAGATTTCTTGGAACAGGCTCCATATTTAGCTATTGCCCCTGCAGTCTGTTTAATTAGTGCCATAATTACTGAATTCATTACATCAAATGATGCTACCGCAACCCTCTTGCTTCCACTTCTGATTCAAATGGCAAAACCCATGCATGTCCACCCACTACTACTTATGATTCCCGGAGCAGTTGGATCACAATTCGCCTTTATGCTTCCAACTGGGACTCCTTCAAATATTGTTGGATTCACTACAGGGCATATTGATATCTCACAAATGCTCAGGACAGGACTGCCGCTTAAGATTGCTGGCACGGCAATTTTATCCATCCTAATGCCTACGTTAGGTAAACTATCCTTTCTCATTCCATTTGACAGTTTCTTTATGAATGTGAAAAATAATATTCGGAATTTTTGCGATGGCAGGTGCTTATGTTTTTCGAACAAATGAAGTAGTTCAATAGCTGCAAGGCAAAATGCGATACATCGCACTGTTTATTACCTAAATATAGTAAATTTCATTGAGACAAGATGCATAGGTCCAGCACGAGTTCTGCACCACCTCGAGATGAAGTTACGTTTTATTGGCTTGGCTTTGTAAGTTGTAACAAAGTGAGCGATCACAAGAGGTGCGGGGAGAAGTCTTGAATCTCTTCTTTTCCCCAGTACTTACGCTCCTCGTTTTGCTGCTTTTGTATTTCATTTGTTTTCCATTTTCTATAGTAAATATTTGTGCATTTCGTGATAACTACCCTGAATTGTGTTGACCGAAAATGGCCTGGTGAGAAGAAAACTAATAAAACTTCAGGCGCATCGAGCATGCAAACTACCAACAAAGCAAAACAGTCAAGTTGAAAAACTTTACCTCATAAGCAGTCAAGTTGAAAAACTATACCTCATATCACATACGTCAAAACTCAAACCAAGATTTCATTCAAAACAGAAGAAAATTTCATCGTAACTGACAAGCATATCAACTAAAAAAATCAAAAACGGAACCAGTTATTAGTCCTGAGCAGTATGCAAACTGTTACAACATTTAAGTTAGAAAACTTAACTCATTAAACACAAAAAATATAGTCACGATTAATATTTTTTTTATATGTGATTATCTACTTATGTGAATATATCTTTTTTAAGATTATCTTAAGCCTAAACTAAATATTCTTAAAAAAAAAAGATTCTAATTAGAACCAAATTCAAAAGTTAACTACGTGCAAAAATAGTTTTAATACCTTATTACGTCTAAATTGATATCAAATTAATCATATGTTATTTTATCTAAATCTTATCAAAGATGATTTTTATATCATACAAATCATGCAAAAATAAAAATCAGAATATCAAGCAACTATATAAAATTCATACCAAAATCATGCAATAAATATAAAATCATACTATAATCATTTCAAAAATATCATGATAAATCATACAAGAACATGTAAAAATATCATGCAAATATTTAATAAATTATGCAAGCGAATTAAAATCATGCAAAATATCATGTAGATATATTAATACTTATGAAAATATATTAATAATCATGTAATTAAATAATTAATCATTCAATTAATAATATAATCATGCAAAGTATGCAATTAAATTATAAATAATGCAAGCAAATTAAATTCATGCAAATATATTAATCATATTAATAATCATACAAATTAATAGTCATGGAAATAAATTAATAATCATATAAATTAATAAATAATCAATTCATGCAAAAATACTGTCCATGCAAAAACATACAAAAATAAGTAACATGCAAAAAAAAAGCTAAATAAAAATAGCATGCAAGTAAATTACAAAATCTTATCAACTTTTTTTTATTTCTTTTTCTCATCACTTTTAATTCAATCACCCAATTAATTAATAAATAATAAAAATAGAAAATAAAATAAAGCAAAAAAAAATAGAAATCAAAATCAAAATTGAAAAAAAAAAAAAAGCCAAATCATGCTATTCTAATTGAAGCTTAGCGGGTCAATGTTCGGATCCCACGCAGGTCAATAAGTCTAAGTGTGAGTCCTGTTCTTCAAAAACTGTGTCGTTGGTATAAAAGCCCAAAAAACTTTCTTTTCCTTGGAATGCCTCTGTTTTTTCTCTCTCTACCGAAAGCTTCTCTTCCTTCTCTTTACATTTGCAGTCAGAAAATTCAATGACTTCAAAGACAAACCAAGTGTTAGAAAATTCAACTGATTATCAAAAAATTCAAGAAAAATCCAATAAATTTCCTTCGAAACCCAAGAAACCAAGAATACTAAACTCAGAAATCAAATGAAATTCCAAAAAATTTCTAGCAACCCAAAAGTTAAAATCAAACACCAAAAAATCCTAAAAGGCTTTCAAGAACACTCGAGAATTCTCAGAATTTAAATCAAAACCCAACCACTCGAAAATTGAAACTCGAGAACCCAAAAAAAACCAAAACTCAGAAAATAATTTTTCAAAGCAAATTCCTAAAGCAGAAAAGTTGAACCAATAACCAAAAACGCAGAATACTTTTTAAAAGCTTTGATTGCTGTGATTTCTTTTTGCCTTTGATTATCGATTGCTTATCCTTTAGCTCACAGATTGAAGCTTTTTATATAGTTATAATACCTTTCAGTTTGCAAAACGTTAAATTCCACTGAAACTATAAAAATTTTTCTAAAATTCAATTCTGTATAATCTTCTCTTTTCTCTTTTTCACTCAATTAAGCTCCAAATCTTTCAAAATTTCCAAAATCTGAAATTGGATCTTAAGTCAGACGAATCCAAGATTTTCAGAAATTTTAATTCTCACGTTTTTCCTTCAGTTTTTTTTAATTTCTTGTTTTACTTTTGACAAAAACAAGAATGAACAAAATTAAAATTCAAATAAAAACTAAAAATTTAAATTCAAATTCAAATCAACTAAGACTAAATTTATATCAAAACCCAAAAATTTTTTATTTGAACTTTTAACTCAAAATTTTTACATTAAAACCGAATTCACAATGAAAATCCATTTCAATCTCGGAAAAATTTCCTAAACAAAAATGGGATGTCTTGATCTCAGATCGAATCCAAGCATTCCTGTTAGGGGCTTCTCATTTGTCATGTTAATAATGCATTCAGAGTTGCAGTAATACCACATGTGCTGCTGAGTGGTTCAGCATCTGTTTGCCATGACTTCTAATCTACTGCGTCGCGAGTGATTAATTGCCCTGTGCCAAACAAGTCAGCATCTTATCTCACTTGGACCCAATTTATTTAGGGTCACAGACTCAGTAATAGATTTAGAGCAAATGGGTTGGTCCCGTAAGTATTTTTGAAACCATCTATTTCAGTTATGGGCCAATTCTTTGAAACGAAATTGTTGGGCGTATGCAAAACCCAGTCTAAGGGACAATTCCTGGTTCTGGTTTTTATAGCCACTGTGTCTGCAACTACATTAGCCTCTCTAAACACTTTGTTAAATCTAAATTCTTGCAAATGGGCAGTCATGCCTCAAATATCCTCCTCAATTGCATTAGTTTCCCAGCATTTGAACAAAACTGGCTTTCTCAGTCTTCTGATGAGCTCCAAATTATTATATTCTATAACAACCCATGGCCAGCCTATCGTCCTTGTTAACTCGCAAGCCAATCGAGCTGCCATAGCCTCTGCCGCCCCAATTGATCCCACATGAATGAGTGTGTTAACTCCAATCAACAAACCATTGGCATCTCTGAATATAACAACAATCCCAGCCTTAAAAGAACTTTTCTTTAACCCATGGAATTATTTTATGTGAAATAGTTAAACGATAGATGTTAGTAGTACTTCAATATAAGATAAGCCGTAGGTCTCAATGTATTAAACAAAATGAAAAAAAAAATTGTAATGATAAAATTTTGTTTCATTGTACTTTAATATTTACTTTTAATGTTCTAAAATATTGCTTTATGGAGAAGCAACAGGAAATAAAAAATTTCATTAATTTTAAATGCACAAATATTAAAATATAATATCAATTCTAACGTAACAAATAATTTTATTTGATTTTATGCACTTTTCTTTTCCAATGTTCATACCCTCATCTTCCGATCCTCAATTAAAATTTAAAATCATATAATACTCATTTTGGGCCAAATGCCAACCACCCATCCACTTTCCTTTCTTTCTTTTAAGTTGGGGTACAGCTAATTTTTTCTTTCAAGTCGGGGTTTAGTTAGATCAGTGATTTGCATATTAATATTATGTAAAATATTAAAATTTATATATTTATATTATATTTTATATAAAAATTATGTATTATAATTTATATCATAAAAAATATAAAATATAAAATTTTTTATTTTATTAAATTTATATATAATAATAATTATAATTTTAAAATATATTATTTTTAAATCATATTTTTATTATATTATTATATTATATTTAAATTATTAGATTTAGATACAACCAAAGCACTGTATTACAATCACGTAAAATACGATTTGTTTCGTTTATTGAATTTTATGATTTTACTTTATAAAAAATTTTAAAAATTAAAATTAAAATTTATATTTATATCTCAAAATCAACTTTGATTTACAATCACGTAGGCTTCCGGTGGTTCTTCTTTATTACCACAACCAGCCACTCATCATCAGCCATACTCACATGCTGGGTGGTGGGACCTAGCCATTGCCTTCCATCTTACTCCCTTCCTTAATCAGTAAACACTACCATACAGACTACATTCCCAAAATCTTCCTAGACTGTCACTACGGGCCCACACCCTCCGTTCACGTCACGTGTTTATCGCCCTCTTGGTCATAATCTAAAGGCTTCGCAATCGTAATTCATGTCGGTGGGCGCCAGTGTTGGGCTTCGCCGCGTTAACTTAAGGGGCAATCCAATCATCATATTTTAAATATACGTTTGGATTTCAGATTAGGTATGATTAAATTGATCGCGATTGAATATAAATATTAATTTTAATAAAATTCATCTAATAAAAATTTTATACTAAAATTTTTAATTGTAAATATAATAATTTATATATTTTTAATTATAATTATAATAATTTTTATTATTATTTTTACTAAAATCAACTTTACAGTTCGTTCAAATGGAGGCTAAAACTCACATCAGCCCCGGTATTGCCCGTTTACCGTGTACTTCACATTCGCGGATACAGCTATAAATTCCAATTCCAAAACCTAAAGCTAAAACAACCGAAGAGTCAAAGACCGCGACGCCAACGCCCAAAGAAGAGACCTGAGATTTGAGAAGAAAAGCAACGGTTACAAACTTGCAATGCAGCAAAATTTGCGTGTCCTAGTCCTCTTGCTGTCCTTCCTTTTCCTTCCTCTGATATTCTCCGACGCTAGGAACGATGATGCTCTCGTTGGAGGATGGACACCGATACAGAACATCAAGGACCCGCACGTGACCGAGATCGCCGAATACGCCGTAGCTGAGTATAACAAGCAGTCAAAGGCAAGTTTAAAATTGAAGAAGGTGGTCAAAGGCGAAACGCAGACGGTTTCGGGGATTAACTATCGGCTGGTTTTGAAGGTGACGGATGGCGCCACCACTAAGGCATACCAGGCTGTCGTGTGGGAGAAGGCATGGCAGAATTTCAGGAAGCTTACCTCCTTTAACCCTGTCAAGGGTTGATTTAATTTATAACCTAGGGAATTTATGATCATGTCATCACTCAACATGTCTGTTTATGTTCGGTATAAGACTGATTGGAGAATAAAATCTTAGTCATATGTGAGTTTGGGATGTTACTGGTTTCTAATTTTGAGATTCAGAGTTTGCTTTCCTCTTCTTTTTTTTTTTTTTAATCTTTTTCGTTTGTCAGATAATGCTAGTATAAACTATAAATGTTTGGTATATGTGAAGTTTCAAATATATTTAAAATTTTTTTGAGAGATCTACGAAATAAAGAAACTGTTATTCTATATTAGCTAAAGTTCATCTTCTATCAATTTCATAGATCGCGGATAACTTTTTTTTTTTTAAAGAAAATATTCATCATTAATTTATTGAAAGAAAACTCAGAATCTATCTGTACGAGGGGTACAATAAAGCTTAAACACTTGCCGAACCAAATCTGCCTAGTAGTGCTTCTAAGTCCATGTTTGGCTGAGCTACGAGCTACCATGTTCCTTGATTTTGGTGCATACCTAATATCCCCTGCATCTATGCAAGCCAACTTTCCTCTCCCTTCTTCAATAATATTTCCAATTGGTGACAAGTCGAGCACTTTTGCTTTCAGTTTCTTCACCACAGTGAGGCTGTCATCCTCCAATACAATCCTCCGACATCCCATTTCCATAGCAAAGGGTAGTGCTTCACAAGCCGTCCTTGCTTCTACCTGGAATGCATCAGTAACAAACATTAGCTTACGAGCAGTGGCATCTAGCATTGCTCCCTCATGATCTCGAATGACAACTCCAATCCCCCCGATCCCATGTTGATTTTCAAAAGCCCCATCAAAATCAAATTTCACCTTTTCTTGTTCTGGCGATTCCTAGCCACTCGTCAATGTGGAGGTCCCTTCTTGCTTTAGTTGGACAGAGTTGTATTCCCTTACGTAGTCTGTTATGTATCTTGACATAACTTTGTGTGTTCCTTTCTGGTTCACCAACTACCATTTTGTTACGTTCTCCCCATATGCACCATAACATAACCATAAAGATCTGTAATTGGTCATGTGCTATGGATTTGCAAATAGAATGAAACCATTCTTTCATCTCTGTCACATTACTCTCTGACCCTCTGTCAAAATACAGCATCCTCCATACTTCGTCTGCCTTCGGGCACCCTCTTAGAGCATGAATGGCCGTCTCCTGATCATTCCCACATCTTGGGCACATCACCCTAATGTCTACTCCTCTTCTTTGACGGTTTTCCTTGGTTGGTAGTATATTATGGTAGCTTCGCCAATACATGACTTTTATTTTGCTGGGCACTTATGCATTCCAGATCATTCTCCAGAAACTCTTCCTGGAATCCTCGAGTTGCTACCACCAGCGGTTGTTATCCTCATCATTGGTACACAGCAGTTTGTACCCACTCCTCACGGTATAAACTCCCTGGTTACCGAAATGCCACAATTACCTGTCAAGTGATACAAAGCCAATCACAGGGATTGCAAGAATGGCCTCAGCTTCAGCCTCTGTAAACGAACTTTGGATAGTCCTAATATTCCAACTCATTGTATGAGGGTCAATAAGGTCTATCACCTTGCTGATTGTGTCCGTGAGGTTGTTTTGTCCATAAGGCTTGAAGTGTCTCAAGGATGGAATCCACTTGTCATGCCTAGCCCGTATAGATTGTCCATTACCTACCATCCAATGTAATCCCCTTTGAACTAAGTTCCTAATCGTCCGCAGGCTTCTCCATGTAAGGAATGGGGTACCACCAAGCTTCGCCTCTACGTATTCGCAGCTTGGAAAGTACTTCGCTTTTAACACAAGTGTTAAAAGGTTGTCTGGCATCATTTGAAGCCTCCATCCCAGTTTTCCAAGCATGGCTTTATTAAAATTCTCCATTTCTCTGAAGCCCAAGCCACCTTTATCTTTAGGTAAACATATACATCTCCATTTAAGCCAGTATATTCCCTTAGTATCTCCCTTATTTTTCCATCAATATATGCTAATAATGCCATTGATTTCCTTTCACAGAGATTTCGGTAACAAGAAGCAACTCATCGCATAAGAAGGGATTGCCTGAAGGATAGACTTTATGAATATCTCCTTTCCACCATACGAAAGGCATCGATTTCCCTAAGCTTTTATCTTTCCCCTGACCTTGTCTTTAATATTCCGAAAAGCACTGGATCTTCCCCTGGCCACCAAAGTCGGTAGCTCAAGGTACTTCTCCGAGCTTGAGGTTGTTTGAATATCAAAAATGTTTTGGATTTCTTCTCTTAACAGATCCTGTGTATTTCTGCTGAAAAATAAGATCGATGATTTTTTGTCCAGAATCGTTTTCATAGACCTGTAGCATGTGCTTCACCTTTTCGCCCTCACTTCTATTTGCTTTTGCAAAGAGTAAGCTGTCATCAACGAAAAATAAATGACTAATCCTGGGACCCCTTTGACTAGCTTGGACGCCATGGATTAAACCATCCCTTTCTGCCTGAACAAGTAAAGCTGATAGCCCCTCACTGCAGATAAAGAATAGATATGGGGACAATGGGTCGCTCTGCCTAAGGCCTCTGCCTGTGCTGAACCTGTCCATAATTGACCCGTTCACAACAATAGAGTAAGATACAATTGATATACACCTCATACTAAGATAAGTCCATCTATCATGAAAGCCAAGTTTTTCCATTATAGCCCGCAAGAACTGTCATTCCACCCTGTTGTGCCTTATTCAAATCGAGCTTTAGGGCAAAAGAACCATTTCTATTTGATTTTCTATTTTTAAAGGTGTGCAATAATTCATAAGCCACTACTACATTATCCGAAATTAATCTCCCTGGGACAATGCACTTTGTGACAAACTAATACACTTAGGTAGAATCAGCTTTAACTTATTCGCTAACACTTCCGCAATAATTTTATACAATACATTACAGAGGCTGATAGGTCTAACCTGTGTAAGGTGTCTTGGTTTCTTTGTTTTCGGGATAAGAACGATATTAGTGTGGTTTACTAACTCTAAATCACCTTCTCCATACAGGAATTGTAAACAAAAACTAACAACATCCTTACCCACAACATTCTAGTATCTTTGATAGAACAGCGTAGGCATACCACCAAGACCCAGCGGCTTGGTTTGATGCACTTGTTTCAGGGCAGTAATAATCTCCTCCTTGAATTCCCCAATGAGATTATTATTCATCTTTATTGTGACACACTGCTTCACTGCTTTTACAATTTTTGCCACACTATTACATCCTTCGGACAGGAAGAGCCGTTCAAAATAGCTTGTTGTAATGTTGTATATCTTTTCCACATCATCGCACTAAATAAACTCACGGTATTATTTCTCCTTCTCTGCGTTGCCATAACGTTAAAAAAAGGCAGTATTACGATCACCATTTCTAAGCTATTCAACCCGCGATCTTTGGGCCTAGAACACCTCCTCCTTTTCCAGCAATTCATTGAGTTCCTGTTTGATTCCTCTGACATTTTGGATGCTATCCTCACTGACCGGTTCGCCCTCTGCCTTGTGTAACTTTCCCCTAAGCTCCTCACTAGATATTTGCATGACTTTGTATTTCACGCTATTCCACTCTCTCAACTTTTTAGCTGTTGCCTCCAATTTTTGTAACACCCCATCACGGACATCACGTGTTGTTCACATTCATAATCCTTAGCCCGTATGGCCTCAAAATGAAATCTATTCTTTCTTCTCCTGCCATGCATCTTCGGTTTATTTCCAATGGTATCAACAAGTATAGGCCTGTCATCTGAAACAGATGCCGTGAGATGAAACAAAGCAAATATTGGAAAATTTTCCCGCCAACCTGGATTAGCCACCTCTTTGTCGAGTTTCTCTCTCACGATGGAGTTGCTATCTTTACCTCTCTCCCATGTAAGCCAGTTGCCATGGAAACCAAGGTCATCAAGGTTGGTTTCTGTTAGTGCCTCTCTGAACTCCTCCATCTGTCTTTCGAGTCTAGTTCTCCCCCCAGATTTTTCATGTATCCACATTATCTCATTGAAATCACCCAAGCGTAACCACAATTTGTTGGTTTGTGTTGCAAGATTCCTTAATAAGTTCCTTGAACCGTCCCTTCTCTGCACCTCAGCAAACCCATAAAAACCAGTAAGACGCCATCGACCCTCATCCCCGTCTCCCTCTACTCTCATGTTAATATGATTATTTGAATAGCTTACAAGCCTCAAGTCAATCTTCTTCTCCCACAACATTGCCAAGCTGCCGCTTCTACCATTCGAACTCACCTCGAAGCTGTTTTCCATACCAAACTTTCGTCTTATTCTTTCTACTTTATTAACATGTAGTTTAGTCTCACTAAGGAACGCTACATGAGGTTCTTCTATTTTCGACAGTTGTCAAAGGGCACGAACTGCACGTGGGTTCCCAAGCCCACGACAGTTCCAACCTAGGCACTTCATAGTGACCGACAAGACTGGATACAAGTACCCGTGGCTGTGATGTTTCCTTCCATATTGAACCCCCCTTTATTTTTCTATTGTTTTTGCCAAGGTTCCTCACCCTCTCGCATCTTCTTTATGTCTGGTTTGGTCAAAACATTCTTTCTTTTCCCCAATGACACTATTTCACTTGGATTGGGATTGCCCGTTTTCTCGAGCCTGTTTTTTCCATTGTTCTTTACTTCCCACTCGCGCCTTTCTTTCCCCGTTGGATGGTTCATGTATGGCTGCACATTCCTATAGTACATTATTTACTTTCGTAGCACCCATCCCCACTGTGTTGTCGTGGGGCTCTAGAGATGTCCGACTCACACTACTCTCCCCTATCTCCATTTTTTTCGTATAGACTGGCCTAAAGTTTCAGCCCATATTACATGAATTCAGATTCAAAACATGGTTCAAATGACATGAATGGCAAGAGTCCTCTCCTTCATTGTCTGCAAGAATCACGGATGAATTAATTGCCAATATCCCCGTTGACTTTGCAGATTTGGATATCCCATCATCACACTTAGAGACCAACTAAACATTTATCGCCTGAAAATTCGGTGGCAGTTACCTGTAGTTTTGGGAAAGGTCGCAGTCCCTACGGTTTCCTGCTTTTCCTTCATCTATCGCCCACACCTTTTGCCACTTTTCCTCTCCCTCCGCCCTTTTAAACTTGCCCTTCATCCATATTGGCACTGGCACAAACCCTTTGCCCTGGTCTCTCATGTTGTACTTAAATTTCTGATATTCCTTTTCGTAGGGGATGCACATAGCCAATCACCATACTTTCTTTCCACCGTGATGTCTGATCCTCTTTTTTCATTCCCTCTACAAATCCAATTCAGTATGACCAAGCAGTCTACATGTATAGCAAAAGTTGGGGAGTCGTTCGTACTTTATATAACCCCATGTTACCCCTTTTGTCCTTGCTGCGAGAAGGTCACACATCTCCTGAGTGGTCTTCTGACATCAATCTCCACTTTAATTCTAAGGAAATTCCCCCAGCCCGAATAATCCTTGTTTATGTCTTGTCTTTCAGCGAACCAATCTTCTGGCCAATATACTTGGTTATCTCCTGGTTCAACCACTTCATTTGCAGATCGTATACACAGATCCAGAATGTCACTGCATTTAACTCGTATTTAGACTGCCTTAGGTTTCCATCATATTCACAGAACAATAAAAGGTGTTTGTTGAAGGATCATGGAGCCCCGTCTAGCACTCTTACTTTGTCTTTTGCAGATCCAATCTTAACCAAAAATAGATTTGTATCTAATGTGCTAATATGAAGTTCTTTCGCCAGTTTCTAAAAAATTTTGAGAGTGCTTAGCATTGTATCCTTATTAAAATGGGTACTGGTTAGAAGTTTCCCCATCAGCCACTTTCCCTCCTCTGCCAGATGCACATTATCAACTGCAATTTTCACTCTGTTTTCTTCCTCCACTGTCAACGAAAGACTATTCCAGACATCCTCTAGGTGTTGCGCCATTCAAACCCTTCTGACACTCACTCCACTATCAAACAACTCACCGACAATAAAACTATAAACTAAAAAACTCAAGAATTCCTCTTATAGAGAAATCTTGAAAAGAGAAACCCTAATGAGACTCCCATCCCGAATCATTTCAATGAGAAAAGGACGGTATCAAATATAATGTAAAAGAGTAGTTTATCGATTTTTTGAAGCCAAATCCAAAATGTAATTCAAAGGAAATGCAGTCATGTCCTGTCTATGAGCAAAGAAGGTGTATTTTCTCCTCCAATTAAAGTCAAAATTTATACTACTACATTTTTATATATTGAAGATATGAATTTGATTAAAAAAGAGGAGTCTCCGAATATGGGTGAGTAGAAATTAGTTTGAACAGATTTAATCGATTGAAACCGATTGAAATTGGTTAATTCAATTTTAGTTAAATCAGTTTCAATTTTATTCAATTTTTTTATTAAATTAATTAAATCGATTGATTTTTTATTTCCGAATTGATTACCAAATCGACTGAAATAATCGATCTTTTCAATGATTAATTACTGAAAGGTAAACATGTTATTTTCCATCTAAAAAAGGCCAAGTCTTCTCCTAATCCCCTAAAACCCACGCTCCCAAAACGGAAATTGCTTTGCTTCTCCCATCTCTTCTTATGAGTTTTGGCTCTCTTTGTCTTGTTCTTTTTTTTTTGTTCTTTTTGTTATACTACTAATCTGCTACTCTGCTGCTAATCCCCTCAAGATGCCCCTAAAACAAAAACATGATCCCAAATCAAGATTTAATCGTTAATTGATTTGCATAAGATCAAAAAGATCAAGGATAAGACTTTCCTGCTAAACCCCAGTTAGATCATGGGTAGTACCACTGAAAGTCAGCACCGTGAGTACCAACCCAACCACCTTCGCCCATCCTCCAAGCGCCGTGAGCTATCTTTAACTTGTCTTTTAACCCATCCTTTTTTGTTGTTCTTCATTGTTGGTGATCCTAGGTTTACTTGATTCTATTTTGTTTGTGTCTATGATTAATAGAAAAAGCTAATTTTCAAGGTTTTGTATAGTTCAATTTGGTTATTGCAATTCTGGAAACATAGGGAGATGATAAAGTAAAAGACAAAATATAGTAACTTAATAATCATGAAATCAACTAGAAATATGCTCTTTTTTTTTTTTTTTTGGGGGGGGGGGGGTTTGGATTAATGATGTTGGATTATTTAAGTTTTTATTTACTTTGTATCATTTTTGTTTTTTCTTGAATATTTGATTAAATTGATTGAACCACACTAACTTAAATCGGTTCAATTATATTCAATTATTTAAAAAAAATTTATCAATTCAATTGTTGCAAAATGAAGAACGATTAAGTTGATTATCGATTTTTTCAAACTGAATCAATCGACTATTCACCCTTATTTTCTAATTGCATTCATAGGTGACAAACACAAGTTATGATTGATGAATTCGGCTTTATTAGAAAGATCCTCAATTTAAATTTTTTTATTTTTATTTATCTATTTTTTTATAAAATTTATTTAAATAAAAAAAAAAGATGAAAGGAAAAAAAATCAAAAGGAGATGACATGTAAATATTTAAATTGACCTCTTATTTTCATAAATATATCTAATAAAAAAACAAAAATCTAAAACAAAAATCTCATAAAAATTAAAAAATTAAAAAATTAAAAGTAAAAAATTGGGAAAAAAAGTTTATAACTAATATTGAGTTTAAAAAATTAAAGTATAAATAATAATTTTATTAATATAATACATATATAATTAAATTAATAATAAAATATATACATTTATATATATATATATATATATATCCTGAAATCAATCAAGATAAAGCACCATAAATACACTTCTGTCCTAATCTTGTATCTTACAAAAAATAACTTGATATATTCTATCATCTCCTATCAAATCGAGAAGGATTGTAATATGTTGAATATAGATTGTTTTGCCATATTTGTTAGTCAACATATTTTATTACAAAATTTATTTAATAAAAAAGTCAAATAAGGTATCACATGGACATTTCCATTGGCTTCATTTTTTCAACAAAATTAATTTAATAAAAAAACATAAAAAAAATAAAAAAAGAAAAAAAAAGTATCATTTGAGGTATTATGTGGACATAACAATTGAGTTTAAAATATTATTTTTAAAATTAAGTTATCAAATAATAACTTGATTAATAAAAAATAAAAAAAATAAACAATAAAAATAACAAATAACAAATAAGAAAAAAAAAGAGATTATTGATATGTCATATAATATTAAAATTGAGTTTAAAATATTAATATCTTAAATTAAAGTATGAAATGATAACTTTATTAATATAATATATATATAAATATAAAATTAAATTGATAATAAAACATATACTTTTATATATACCACAATGTGGTTTAGGGTAGAGCACCCTAAATTTGTTTTTAACCTATATATACTTGCTAAAAATAAATCGACCCTACTTGACTCAATAGCAATTTTTTTTTTTCAAAAAATGCTTATATTAAATTGAGACGGATAATAATCTATCGAATATTAATTATTTTGTCATCTTTATTAATCGAATCATTTTGTTGTGAAATTGATATAATAAAGGCACAAAAACAAAAACCTAAAAAATGAAAGGAAATAAATAAATGGGGTATTATGTAGACATTTTCATTGACATTATTTTCTTATAAATTTTATCTAATAAAAATAATAAACTAAAATATATATATATATATATATATATAAAAAGAAAAAATTTATCCACTATCAAATCGAATCGAATTAAAACCCATCGAATATAAATTGTTTTGTCATCCTTATTCATAACTCCTTTTATTGCCAAATTTATATAATTAAAAAGACAAAAAAAAAAAAGAAAGGAAAAAGACCAAGTTGCAGTGGCTAGTGGACATCTCCATTGTTTTTTTAACAAATTTATCTACATTAAATTCAAAAGTTTTTTTCAAAAAATTTACAAAAAAAAAGGTAAAAAAAAAAAAGAAGAAATCATAAGGTGTCATATCAGCACAGTAAATGAAAGCCAAACAATAAGCAAAATAAGCAAAATTTATATAATGGATAGATGAATGGATGGATGGATAGATGAATTAAATGTTAATTTTGTATAAATATAATATTTTTATTAAATTTAGATAATAAAAAATAACTTTATTAATATAATAATATATAAATATAAAATAAATAAATAATTAAAAATATAATTTGATATATATACTCGAGATAAGATGAAAGATCCTAAACCTTCATTCGACTCAATCCCAATTTAAAATAAAGAAAAAAAATCAATTTGATCCTGATTTTTTTAAATCATGCACATTGGATCAAGCCAAATATAAACCCATGGGATATGAATTTTTTATGTTATCCCTACATCTATTGATTTTTTTTGTTTTTTGTAAAATTTATCTAATTTTAAAAAACAAAAGAATTGGAAAAAAAAAAAAGAAAAAGAAGCCTAATAGGGTAGCACATGATTTTATTAAATTAAGGTATTAAATAATAATTTTGTTTAAATAATATATATAATTAAATAAATAATAGAACATATATTTATATATACTTGGGTGAAAAGAAACTCCATAAACTTATATCTAACTTGACTTCAATTATTAAAAAAAAAAAACTCGATTTGATCCCAAATTCAAAAAAATACACCTATTGGATCCAAATAAATAAAAACTCATCGAATACAAGTGTTTTATCAAACATACCTCCATTGATATTTTTCTTCAAAAATTTATTTACCAAATTTTTATGCAAAATTTTTCTAATTAAAAATAAAAAAGATAAAAAGTAAAAAAATAATAAAACAAGGTATCAAGTATACATGTTCGTTGGCTTTTTATAAAAAAAAAAAGATCTAATTTAGATAACAAAAAAAAAAGAAAGGAAAAAATTTGAAAAAAGAAAACAAAGATTAAAAGAAGGAAAAAAGAAAGAAAGTTGAGTTACCATGCGACATTAGCATTAATGAGTTTTTATTAAAAATTTTATGTCTTGGATTTAAAAAAAAAAACAAAACTAAAAAAGAAAAAAAAGATAAAAATAAAATAAAAATAAAATCTGAATATGAGGTCAACACCTCCGTTAATATTATTTTTTAAAAAATTATCAAATTTAAAGATAATAAAAAAGTAAAAAAAATTTATTTTTAATAATAATATCAAATGGGCCTTATATTAAAATTTTTAAAAATATTTATTAAATAAAAAAAAGTAAATAAAAAAATAAATAGAAAAAATAAGAAAGAAAAAGTGAAAAAAAGAATCAAAAGGCTTGATATGTTGTATACCATTAGTATAAAGTGAGTCTTAAAAAAAATAAAATAAAATCTAAAAAATTAAATATTTAAGAAATTCGAGATAAAAAAAGGTAAAAAGTAAAAAAAGAAAAGATGTGGTATATTGTTTGTAGCAAGTGAGTCCCATAAAAAAAATTTAAAACCTAAGAAATATTTATTAAATACATTTTAAAAAAGAAAAAAATAAAAGAAAAATCATTTGGTACAAGTGGATGTTACAAAAAAAATCTTAAAGATATATATATATATATATTAATAATTTCAAAAATATTTATCAAATTAAATATAATAAAATGTAAAAAATGAAAACATAAAAAAGCCAAAAAAAAAAAAAGGAAAAAAATGATAGATTCACCAAAGACATGTAATATTTATATAAAGGACTATGAATGAGACCACGAGAGATAGTAGATTTAATTTTTTATTGAATAAAATAAATATATTTAAATTATTTAAAATAATTTATAATTATTTTAATTGATATTATTTTGATATAAATTTTAATAAAATTAAATTAAAAATGATTTTTACATCATTAAATTTTTTGTTAAAAATTTTATCTAATTAAAAAAAAAAGAGTTAAAAGCTAAAGGAAACAAATGAAAGTCACGTATGGATATTTTAGTTGGCCTCATTTTCTTACAAAATTTGTCTACTAAAAAAAAAAAAACAAAAACAAAATATACAAAACAAAAAAAATGAATAAAAAGTTTATTGATGGTCCATATGAAGACCTTTATTGAGCTTAAAATAATAATTTTTAAAAGTATTAATAATAATTATATTAATATAATGCATATATAAATATAAAATTAAATTAATAATATATACATCAATGGGTGGTTTAAGACGAAACATGTTAAATTTATTCTTAACTCGTCCCTGCTTTTTTAAAAAAGAGACATGACTTGATTTAGTATTAGTTTTTTAATAAAAATGTTCAAATTGAATTGAGATGGATCAAAACCCATTACATACAAATTGTTTTGACATCCCTATCAATGTCACATTTTATTATAAAATTTATATAATAAAAAATATGAAAAGAAAAAAACAAATAGGGGCATCGCGTGAACACCAACATTAATTTCTCATAGAATTTTTTTGATTAAAAAAAGCAAAGGAAAAAAGAAACAAAAACAATGATAAAAAATAATTTTTAATCAATAATATCAAATGAGTCCAACCACAAATTTTAAAAAATATTATTTATTAAATATAAAGAGCAAAAAAAAAAAAGAAAAAATATGAAAATATGAAAATAGAGAAGAAAATGAAACAAAAATAGAAAACAAAAGGAAAAAAGTGAATTGAAGGGGCGACATGTAAATGGCAAAATATGCAAAATTAATATTATGTATAATAAAATATACACTTTTAACATATATTTCGAAGTGGATTAAGGTAAAGTACCATTAACACATCTTGTAACCCAACTTTATTTTTCTTTAAAAAATTACCTCAACTCGATCACAATAAAAAAATACCTCTTGTCAAATAAGTTGGATTAAAATCCACCAAATACTAATTATTTTTTTATCCCTATCCAATGTCTTCTTTTATTGTAAAATTTATCTAATTAAAAAGATAAAAAAATAAACGAAAGGAAAAAATCAAATTAAGATGGCACATGGATACTTCAATTGGATTTTTTTTATAAAATTTTTCAAAATTAAAAACCAAAAAAATTAAAAAACCAAAAATTTGAAAAAAAAAAGTATAAAAAAACATTAATTATTACATCGACAATAATTTTATTTTATAGAATTATCGTTATACTTATTTAAATTAATTATGATATTAATTTGTTTAATTTTGTTTATTCCTTGGTAGATCAATTATCTACCTAATTATTCATTTTGTCTTATGTATAGGTAAATAAAAATTAAGGTGAAGTGATGCGGCCAAATAGGATAATGTCATGTTCATCCAATCAAAAATTTCACCCAAGCAAGATTGCATCTAGCCGCCCAAGGTTGCCATGTAAGACAAGGCCAATCTCTTCGCTTCACGTAGATTGCATGACACACAAAAGGCCAAGAGAGGACAACTGCACATGAAGACAAAACAACTGGCTGTTGCCCCATGATCCAAGAAAGAAACACCGCACCAATGAGGGCCATGGAAGAGGAATGAGGACTTGGCTTTTTGAAGGCTTTTGATTGGAGATTCAAGATCTAAAACTCGTCTATTTAAGGACCCAATTCCACCCCTCTAGCCACCATTTCCTTTCTTGCAAAATTCCTCTTGTAACGCAACTAATGCTGGCAGCCTATAGCTGTCTAGTTTACTAGATATTTTTCTTTAAGTTTTCCATGTAATCTTGAAGTTTTATTCAAGCATTTTAGCTCTTTAAAGTTACCTTCTTAACTTCCTTATAGTAAAAGCTCTTCTGCATTTTGAAGCTCTTTAAAGTTCATTTTAAGCAAATACTCTTTTTTTTTTCTGTTTGTTTTAAATTTTTTGGGCAGTTTTTAGTTTTTGTTTTCTTGTGTTTTTAGCTACTGTTTTTCACGTTTTCCACCACAATTTTATTCCTTAATAACCTTACTACATAGCCAAATGCTGAACTAGTCTCTACAAGTTTTAAACTTTTTGTTTTCCATGCAAAATTTTCTTTGTCTACTTGATTTCTAAAACTGTTTTAGCTACTGTTATGGGTTGTTTGGGGCTGTTTGGATGGATTTGCCATGGTTGGGGTATGATGAAAATAACTTAAAATGCAGGATTTCAATAATTAATCTAGGTACCATCACAATCCCTGTGAATATGATGTATAATAAAATTTATATAATTAATAGATAGATTACATCTTAATAATGTATAAATATAATATTTTTATTAAATTAAAATATTAAATAATAATTTAATTAATATAATATATATAAATATAAAATTAATTAATTAATTAAAAATATAATATTATATATATATATATATATTTAGAGCAAGACAAAATGCTATAAATTCATGTCTAACTCGACCCTAGTTTAGAAAAAAAAACTAGATTTGCTCTCAAATTTTTTAAAAACTCACATGTATTAGATTGTGGCAAATAAAAACCCAAAGGATGTTTTATGAGCCATACATCCATTGACTTTTTGTTACAAAATTTATCCAATTAAAAAAGTCAAAATTTTTATAAAATAATAAAGAAAATGATTTTTTAAAAAAGAAGTAAAAATGGAGATGCCACACGAATTTATTAAATTAAGGTATTAAATAATAATTTTATTAATATAACATTTATAAATATAAAATTAAATAAATAATATATATATTTATATATATCCTAATAGGGCAAAACATTTTAAACTCACATTTGATCTGACTTTGATTTTTTTGGAAAAAACTTAATCTGATCCTATTTTAAAAAAAAAAGATTTAGATTCAGATAAATCAAAACTTATCGGATACAAGTTGTTTTATCATCTATATCTCAATTAACTTTATCTTAAAAAAATTTATTTATCGATTTCTTTTATTACAATATTTATCTAATTAAAAAAAAAAAGCAAATGAATAAATGGCAAAAAAACAAAATTGGATGCCATGTAGACACATCTATTAGTTTTTTTTTCAAAAAATTAATCTAATAAAAAAAAAAAGAAAGAAAGACAAACAACAAAAAGATAAAAAGGAAAAAATTGAGTTACAAAGCGACATTAGCAATGATGAGCTATTTTTACAAAATTTATCTCATGAATTAAAAAAAAAACAAAAAAAGAGCAAAACAATTAAATCTAGATACCACGTAAACACTTACATTAGTATTCTTTTCTTACAAAATTATCTAATTAAAAAAAAGGAGAAAAGTATGAAAAAGTATATTTTTTAGTCAACAATATCAAATGGATCCCTTAAAAGAAAAAAAAAACAAATTTATTAGATATAAAAAGTGAAAAAGAAAAAAAATAAATAGAAAAAAATAAAAAAAAGAAGAAAAAAGAAAGTGAAAAAAAAAACAAAGGGCATGACAAAAAATATGAAATGAGTCACACTAAAGAAAATTTTAAAATATAAAAAAGAAAAAACAAATAGAAAAGAAAAAGGAAAAGGAACAAAAAAAAGGCTTGACACATGACACTCTAAAAAGGCTCTACACACTTAAAATATAAAAACTAGAATGAAAACTCTTACCTTCATGAACAGATTTAGGATTTATACTCAGTGGAGGCAAATATATTATATTAACTACCAATAATATAAGTATAATAATTTTATATTTATATTGTGAACAATTAGTTTACTCAATTTTTTATTAAATTTTTTTAATACATTTATATACCTTTCAATATTATAAAAGACTCATATTTAAATATTTATTTTACAATTAATGAGCTTTAAAACAAAAAAAAAAATTTAAACTTATTTCTAATAATTCTACTTACTTTTTAAATATTTTAGTGGGGTAAAATACAAGAATCATTAAAATTTTGGATAACTTACTAATAGTTAAAATTAATTTTTAGGATTCCAACGGGGGCAACTGCCCCCATCCTAGATTCGTCCTTGCCTGCCTTGCCATGAGGATCCAATATTAAATATATGATGATAATTTTTTTTTTGTTTAATTTTGTATTTTCAAAGAAGATAAGTCATTCAATGAAAATGTCAAGCAAGTTTGATAATAATTGAATAAAAATATCTAACCATAAATAAGGCCATTAATAAGGTAATATAATAGCAAGGCTAATTAATTCATACATCAAATAAAAGAAATTTACATAAGTTAAAAGCTTTAAAAAGATAAAAACAAAGTCTTGAATTTGCTTATTTAACTAGTTTTAGAGATTATATTAGTATAATTTTAGTCAAACTTTGTTATTTAATGGAAAAAATATTATAGTGTAATTACAATTTGTTGTTAAAGTAATTTAACCTATTTTGCTATCATCTCAAGATCCTATTAAGAATGATTTAAAGTGTCAACACTTGCTATGTAGGTAAATTAAATAAACCAAGATTAATTGAACAATTGTTTCCTTAATGTTCTTATGTTATACCCTAAAAACAATACAACATTATAATTGATAGATTTCTTCTAGTCATAGTAATCTTAAGAAATTACGTTAATAATATTTTGGATTTATCAGCTTCATATCCTCCTATATTTTTTATATCAAATATTTTGATATCCATCACCATATTCTTTTAATTATATTGCATTCTAGATTATGATGAATTACTTGCAACATAGTAACCTATCAAACATATATATATATATATATATTCATATGAATAGTCATTGCATTAAATCATTGTAGGTTAATCAATCAGTAGAGTTTGTTTATCTGAATGCCATTAGAACAAAAAAGACTAACTAACTCCAATTCTAAATTTTTGCCAATGCGAATCTAACATTTGAAAAAGATTTGAGACAAAATAAAAAGCTTCTTCACCAAAAGAAAGTTTTTTCTATTCATATATTCTCATGAAGAGAAAAGAGTACTATAACTATTCTTCTCTTATTTTTTTAACCAAACCAAGTCTTTGTTGTAGACACCCTATTTAGTCCGGACCCAAGCCCATTGGGCCTGGTCCAATAGGATTTGGGTCTAAGCCCATTGGATTCGGTTTAGGATCCAATTAGCCGGCCCCAATGTGCTTTTATTTTTATTTTCATTAATTAATATATATATTTTTATTTTTTCTTTTTATCTATTAATATTTTTATTATTTATCTGCTTTTATTTTTTATTATTATTTATCTATTTCTTTTATTTATCTAATTATTTTTTTTGTTATCTATTAATATATTTATCTTTTTATTTTGATTAATTTTCGGTTAAGATTAGGATAAAAAAAACTGTAATGAATTTGGCTGTGATTTGAGAATTGGCAGAGTTTGGATTGGATTGAAAGATTAAATTCAAATCCCATAAAGAGTTGAGATTGATCAAAAACTCTTCTGATCAATCCCTATAAATAGGTGCTGAAAGAACAGAAGAAAAGACATAAAAAAAGGCAAACACAGAGAAAAAACAGAAGTTAAAAAAGGGTTTCGGAGTGTTAGAACCCCGAGTCGAGTCTCCGAGCTGTTTTTCTTCCTCAAGTCGAGTCGAGCCGAGCCGTTAAACCGAACCGTTTTCAGGTTTTTTTTTCTTCGTTATTTATTTATTTATTTTTATTATTATTATTAGATTAGATTTGTTTAATATTCTTTTATTTTTATCTTTATTTTATTTTTATTTTTATTTTTATTTTACTTTTCTTTATTTTTATTTTTACTTTTATTTTATTTTATTATTTTATTTTCTTTAAATAAAATCCAAAAAAAATATTTTTGGAGAAAAGTTAAAAGTATCAATTTTCCTTGAAAATAAGCTTTCCAAAAATTATTTTCAGAAAAAAGTTGAAAATATTAATTTTTCTCGAAATTAAAGTTTTCAGAAAAATATTTTTGAGAAAAAGTTTAAAGTATGAATTTTTCTTGCACAAAAGTAGTCATTTTTTTTTCTTCTTCCTTTTCATTTTCTTTTTAAATAATCCAACGATAGAGCCTCTGCAAGTGAAACAGTAGTTTTCTTGCATACTCTTGAGGTGAGGGGATTTTTTCAATTTTCTGCTAAAAGTATTAGAGTCAATTGAGAATAATTGCCAACAAGTAATTACTTGGTAAATTTTTAAGGCTTATTGGATAACACAAAATTAAGCTGATACCATCTTTCGATGGGCATTGTGAGGATGCTATAACCTTCCTCACATGTAACCAAACTCTCGAACCCTGTTATGGTTAGTAGACTCGAACCTAGTCTTGTAGGGACCTTTAAACTTAGGTGTTCCCTGTAAGGATAGATTCCTTAGGTGACCAATCACACCTAGATAAAAAAGATTGGTGGTGACTCTTTCAAGTCAATTATAGCGATAGATCTCCGGATCTAGACGTTATGACAGCTTGGCGACTCTATTGGGGACTCTGAGAGTTAAGCCAGCAAATAAATTTGTGTTATCCAAAAGCCTAATAAAATTGAACCTTTTGTATAGATTTTTTGTTCATTCTTGTTTATTTACTTTATTAATTATGTCATTCATATATATATGCATAACATGAGCTCTATACCCGAGCTTCGTCTCTCTAGGAGGGAGTAAAGTACCTATTGCTTTCGTGAGGTTTAACGCCTCCCCAGTGGCTAGCGAAATACTCTCATTCAAATTGAACATTTTTCGCTTGTAACCTGTAATGAGTGAGGATTAGGGTGCCTTACTAGTCTGCGATGGACAATGATGTAAGGAGCAATTTGAAAACCTTTAGACTTTAACTTTTAACCACATATAGTGAACCTTAAAAGTGCCTAAACCTAAGATAGAGTCTTTTCTACCCAATGATAGGTATACCCTGAAACTAGGACACAAAAAATGTGTTTATCTAATCATTTTCATTGTTTGACTTTGTGCATCTTTATTATCATATGTAACATTATGCATCGACATCACTTTCAGTTCATCTGTGAAACTAACTATGTTGTTTGTCAGATTTTATGCATCTGTATTATTTTTATGATCATGTTTTAACACAATCATTTGTATCCATTTCATATGAGATTTCATCCATGAAAATATACATTTCATTCATGCATCAACGTATCATACAGCATAGCATAGCATTTCTAATCATAATTATGGTGCTAAAGGTTCAAAGATAGCTCCATCTAGCGAGAACCCTGTCCATCGATACAACACAAGATCCAAAACCAGACAAATGGAGCAAAAAAATTCTCACCGATTTGAAAAACTAGAAAAAGCTCAAGAAAAGATTGAGAATGAGTTAAGTAAAATTTTGGATGCTCTCGATAAATTAAATAAAGGTAAAAGAGTTGAAGAGAATACAAACCAACAAGTTTCTCCATTACAAAAAATGGCTGACCCTTTGTACCCTTCAGATTTTGGTTCACCTCAAGCCCCGTCTACACAAAAGGTTCTACCATCACACTTTACATATCCTACATATCCTGGGATGCTATCAGCCTCTAACTCAAGGCATTATTATAGCTATGTAAATTTTATCTTTACTAAAAAGATAGTTGAACCAATTCAAATCCCTGATCTGAATGAACTGAAAGGAAAAGACAAGGGAAAGATAAAAGTGGAAGCTCAGAAAAACTCTAAAATTAGTATGCTAGAACAAAGGCTACGGGCTTTGAAAAGAATTGGTTTCTATGGTTCAATTGATGCTGCTGGGCTTTGCTTAGTCCCTGATGTGGTTATTCCTCTTAAGTTCAAAGTACCAAAATTTAAAAAATATGATGGCACAAAGTGCCCAAAAACTCATATTATCATATATTGTCGAAAGATGGCAGCCCATGCTCATGATGAAAAGCTATTAATGTATATTTTCTAAGATAGTTTTATCGGTTCTGCTGTTAGGTGGTATATCCAGTTAGACAGAACTCGCATCCGTTCTTGGAGTGACATGGCCCTTGATTTTATCAGTCAATATCGATATATCATATATTTAGCCCCTGATCGTTTGTCTTTACAAAATCTAAAAAAAAAAGCCAATAAAACTTTTAAAGAGTATGCCCAGAAGTGGAGCGATATTACTTTTCAAGTACAGCCTCCTCTAACTGAGAAAAAAATTACAGTGTTATTTGTCAGCACTTTGAAGTCTTCTTATTATGAAAAGATGATAGGAGATGCAACAAAGAATTTCACCAATATGGTGATCTCTGAAAAAATTATTGAAAGTGCCATAAAAAATGACAAGTTAAAAGGATGAGAAACCAAGAAGGCATCAGAAAAAAAATTGAAGCTTAAGCTGTAAACTTTGATAGACAACAATTCAGGGGTTACCAACCCTATTCACTCTAAGGTTACTCTCCGTATTATCTTACTGTGAATAATGCCTCATCTTACCTATACCAACTAGCTTCACAACCACCTTATTCATCCACACATCGATCAATTTTTAGCCGTAAAGATCTTACATATAGCCTTAACATTCAAGCTCCTGCAAGAACCCAAATTCATCCTACTAACCCAGCAAGTGGTTCACGAGAACAACATATTACTCGAGAAAAATATGTATTTGATCCGATCTTCATGACTTATACGGAGCTATATCGAGAACTCTATAATAGTCATTTGATTGCCCCCAGCCATGTGGAGCCACTTAAGCCACCCTATCCTAAGTGGTATAATCCTACAGCTCACTGCGACTACCACTATGAAATTACTGGCCATTCTACTAAAAATTATACTACTTTAAAGCATAAGATGCAACGGTTGATCAATGATAAAATGGTAAGTTTTGATCAAGGAAAAGCAATAATACCTGATGTTAGTGCTGTGAGTGACAATCAAGAACACATTAGTCAGAAAGGGTCCGGAGAGTCACAATGAATTGAGGGATAAGATGTCAATAGAGATTCTTCACCTAATCATATAGGGAGACAATTTTGAAGAATGGAGATAAGGCTGGTTGAAGATTTTTTTTTATCATTTTAAGATTTCTTTTCGAGTAATGTTAGATTTTTTTTTACAATATGACTTCACTTGTTATCATTTTAATAAAAGCAAGTTAATGCATTTCATTACATTTTCTCTTTCATTCGACCATTACTCCATGCTCTATTACCTTTCATAAATTTACATTCTCATTCTCAAATTTTAGATGATGAATATTTAAACAATGATAACAATAATTCTGAGATTTAATTTTGAGAACTCATCCACGATAATATGAGGAGATGATTTAAGCAAAAAAATAAGCTGTTACCAGAGGTGAAATAGATATGTCTTGAAGATGTGCAATCTTTTATACAG
This sequence comes from Durio zibethinus, assembly GCF_047325235.1. Taxonomy (NCBI): domain Eukaryota; kingdom Viridiplantae; phylum Streptophyta; class Magnoliopsida; order Malvales; family Malvaceae; genus Durio; species Durio zibethinus. The sequence continues at coordinate 13,383,295 of NC_143187.1, forward strand.
GTTCATGAGCTTTATTCAATAGATGATGTTCAAGAAAAGTATTCACAATTGAGATAAAAAATGATCATCTTTCTTTTACCATTCGAAAAATTATTTATTGTTACCCATTTAAGCCTATTATGATTTTTTTTCTGAAAAACCCCAACCAAGGATCATCCTCTACATTGGGGGTAATTTTTTTAAAATATATAAAAGGTTTCAAAGATGGAAAGAGAAAGAAAAGTAAAAGATAAAATAAATGTCACACATGATTTGGGATAAAATAATGAGAATCTTTTATGTGAGGAAAGAGAAAAAGTAATGAAATGATGTGGAGGTAAAATGTCAAGTTACATAAAATGATCCTTTGGTCTTGAACCTTTTTAATACATGTTTTGAGCCTATTATATCCATTTCTTTTATGACCCTTCACCTTGACCTACATTACAATATTGAAAAGTCCATTTGGATCAAGTGTAAATGCTCAACTTGAATGATCATATGTTGGGCGAAGGTATGCTCATGATGAAATAATAGAATCATGCTACATTGCTCTAAGTTTGATGTGTGGAAAGATATCAACAATGGGTGAAAAATGAGAAAAAAAATGAAAAAATAAAAAAATGAAAAAAAAAATTCAAATTGAGAATCTAAAAAGGTGATTTGGGTAGAAAAAGGCCTAACTCAAACGGTTCACATGGGTGGAAGATCAAAGACATCTGAAGATTCCTCAAAGACTGGGGCAAAGTTCGCCAAGCTCAAAATGACTTCAACAGTAAATGGAATGAATTTTTGAAAAAGAATCTTAGATTAATGTTGAGAATTGTTTGGATATTCATCGTTTGGACATACCATTAATCCCAATGACATGTATCCAATTTATTTTCTTTCCCATTTGTTTGTACCAAAATAAATCTTCATTGATTATTTTTACCATAATTCACCTTATGTTTTCTTATTGTTACATCCTTAGAATAAATCAAAAAAATATATGAGTGCATTATATTTGTCAAGAATTAAAATAATAATGAATGAATGAATATGTGCTTAAAAGAGTCTTGTATTCATTTGAAAAAAAATCTAAGATGATGGTGGTAACAAAATGAAAAAATGGTAGAAACCTAAAAGAGATGATTTAAAAGGACATACGATGTGACCAAATGAAGAATATGACGATGGATTGGACAATAAAATAAAGATGGGATAAATCTTGAAAAGTGGTATAATCAAGTGATGAATATGAGGATGTATTGGTTATGGTTAAGTGATGAAAATGATATGGAGCAATAGATGAAACTGGTGCTGAGAAGCTTATTACCAAGTGATGAGTTTACAAGGATGAATTGATCGATATGACTTGCAAGATATGATTGAATGATGAAAATAATCAGTGGACAAAGTTTATTTTGGAATGGTTAATACACCTATTAGTAATGATCCAGTGATGGTGGATGAAACTTGTTCTGAAATCTATTAGTGCTGAGAAGTCCATGAATGGTGGTCAAGTGATGATCGATTGATGAAACTTGTTTCGAAGTATTGAGAAACTAAACAAGGAAGACATGAGGAATGGTGGAGTTTTGAGAGCCATATCACCACAATTATTTAAAATTTTGTTACATAGACATCTGCATTACATGCATCATGGTGACATCGTCGTTTGAATAGTACATGCACATAATTTGATGAATTAAACTTTATTTAAACATGCCTGGCACTATGAGAATATAGGTTGCCGCATTTGCATCATTAAGAAGGCATTTGCATCTTTGGTCATAACATTCATTCATGCAAAATTTTGAGTCATTTGAAAAAGAAATTGTGAATATTTTGATGGAAATTTTTGAGAACTCAAATGAGAATCTTTGAGTTTCAAAATGAAAATTTTTGAGGAGTGAAACCCTAAAGTTCGTTAAATGTGAATCTTCGAACAAGTGAAAAGTTTTAAACTTTTGGATGTGAATCTCCAAAATACAAAGCTTCAACCTTTTGGATATGAATTTCTAATGTTTTAAATGAGAACCTTTGAACTTAGATGTGAAACTCTAAGTTTTATTACATGTGAGCCTTTGAACTCAAATGAAAAGCTTTGAAATTTTGGATATGAATTTTCCAAATTCAAATGAAAAGCTTTAGATTTTTGGATATGAATTCCAAGTTTGCCAAATGAGAACCTTTGAAAAGCCTTGAACTTTTGGATGTGAGCCTTCAAAATTCCAATGAGGATCTTTGATGCGAGTCTTGCAAGTTGCAAATGTAAATCTTGAGATCTTGCAAATTTGAACGAAACTGAAATTTTGATAATCAAATTTCAGTAAATTCTTACGAAGTTGGAAGGTTCTTGCGAATCTGAACCTATGAATGTTAAACTCAAATTATGAATCTTTGAGTTTCCATTACAAAATTTTTTCAATCACGATTTATAACTCCTTTGGACATGATTGTTAATGAGCAATTTATTTTTTAAAGTTGTGGTACCTCTATTTAAAGGAGCAATTTACTTTCCAAAAGTTGAGGTGCCTCTGTTTAGAGCAGCAATTTACTTTTCAAAAGTTGAAGTGCCTCTGTTTAGAGGAGCACTTTACATTTCAAAGTTATGGTGCCTCTATTTAGAGGAGCAATTTACTTTTCAAAAGTTAAGCCTCTGATTAGGAGAGCCATTTACTTTTCAAAAGTTGTTGAGCCTCTGATTAGAGGAGCCATTTATTTTCCAAAAGTTGTTGAGCCTCTGATTAGAGAAGCTTTAGTTATTTTAAAAGTCGTTGAGCCTCTGATTAGAGAAGCCATTTACTTTTCAAAGTTGTTGAGCCTCTAATTAGAGGAGCCATTCATTTTTTCAAAATCGTTGAACCTCTGATTACAGAAGCTATTTATTTTTCCAAAATCGTTGAGCCTCTGATTAGAGGAGCCTTGTTTATTTTTCAAAAGTTGTTGAGCCTCTGATTAGAAGAGCTTTGTTTATGTTTCTCAAAGTCGTTGAGCCTCTACTTAGAGGAGTTTTGATCAAAATTTTAACAAGCAAAAAAAAAAAAAAAAACAAAACAAAACAAAAAAAAATAAAAACAAAAAAGTGTCAAGTTAAGTCTTGAATGGGTGTCTACGTCTTTGTACAATTCTTGCTTCACAGAAAATGTGTAAAGAGGGGTAACTGTAAACACCCTATTTAGTCTGAACCCAAGCCCATTGGGCCTGATCCAATAGGATTTGGGTCTAAGCCCATTGGATCCGATTTAGGATCCAATTAGCTGGCCCCAATGTGTTTTTATTTTTATTTTCATTAATTAATATATATATTTTTTCTTTTTTCTTTTTATCTATTAATATTTTTATTATTTATCTATTTTTATTTTTTACTATTATTTATCTATTTCTTTTATTTATCTAATTATTTTTTTTGTTATCTATTAATATATTTATCTTTTTATTTTGATTAATTTTCGGTTAAGATTAAGATAAAAAAAACTAGAATGAATTTGGCTGTGATTTGAGAATTGACAAAGTTGGGATTGGATTCAAAAAAGTTGAAATTGATCAGAAACTCTTATGATCAATCCCTATAAATAGGTGCTGAAAGAACAGAAGAAAAGACACAGAAAAAAGGCAGACATAGAAAAAAAAATATAAGTTAAAAAATAGTTTTTGTGTGTTAGAATCCCAAGCTGAGTCTCTGACTGTTTTTTTTCCTCAAGTCGAGCTGAGCCGTTCCTAGGTTTTATTTTTTCGTTATTTATTATTATTATTATTATTAGATTAAATTTGTTTAATATTCTTTTATTTTTATCTTTGTTTTATTTTTATTTTTATTTTACTTTTCTTTATTTTTATTTTCACTTTTATTTTATTTTATTTTATTATTTTATTTTCTTTAAATAAAATCCAAAAAAACTATTTTTGGAGAAAAGTTGAAAGTATCAATTTTCCTTGAAAATAAGCTTTCCAAAAAATATTTTCAGAGAAAAGTTGAAAGTATAAATTTTTCTCGAAATTAAAGTTTCCAGAAAAATATTTTTGGAAAAAAGTTGAAAGTATCAATTTTCCTTAAAATTAAATTTTCAAAAAAGGTTTGTTTTGAGGAAAAGTTGAAAGTATCAATTTTTCTCGAAATTAAAATTTCTAAAAAATATTTAGGGAAAAGTTGAAGTATCAATTTTCTCTGCACAAAAGCAATCATTTTTTTCCTTTTCATTTTCTTTTTAAATAATCCGACGATGGAGCCTCTGCAAGTGAAACAATAGTTTTCTTGCATACTCTTGAGGTGAAGGGATTTTCTCAATTTTTTGCTAAAAGTATTAGAGTCAATTGAGAATAATTTCCAACAACTAATTATTTGGTAAATTTTTAAGGCTTATTGGATAATACAAAATTAAGTTGGTACCATCTTTTGATAGGCGTTATGAGAGTGTTATAACCTTCTTCACATGTAACCGAACTTTCGATCCCTGTTCTGGTTAGTAGACTTGAATCTATTCTTGTAAGGACCCTTAAACTTAGGTGTTCCTTGTAAGGATAGATTTCTTAGGTGACCAATTGCACCTAAATAAAAAAGATTGGTGGTGACTCCTTCAAGTCAATATCTAACGATAGATCCCTGGATCTAGACGTTATGACATTCGTCCTTCCAAGGTTTTCCACTGTTCCAATCCATTGTTGCTTCTATTTTTTCTCATATTTGGTTCATGGTTGAGACTATGTAGTAAATCATAAAACTTCATGAATAATGATAGGTTCAACCATTAATGCAATAATGTCTTATTTTAATAGTTGTAATGTCTAATAATCTTATTGATATTTGAACTTTTTTACCTTGTCTATAGATGGAGTTTGAAAAAGATTTCGAAAAGAGAAAAAAAATATCAACGTACATGGACTATAGAAAAAGATAATGATTTTCTTAAAATACTAGAGGAATGTGTCACAAAATGAACAAGGTTAGATTATGGATATTGTTTAATATGAAGAAAGATTTGGCTAAAAAATTTAAGAAAATGGCCTTAAAGTGAAACCACACATTGTTTCAAAATTAAAATTTTGGAGGGAAAAACTAATTGTGTTTGACATGTTGAATCAAAGTGGTTTTGGATGGAATGAAGATAAAAGGTGCATGGAAGTGTGTAATAAGGCTGATATAGCAGTTTTGAGTGCTTACTTGAAGGAAATCATTATTTTTTATTCTTTAAGTGTGTAGAAACTGATAAAAGAACTTTTATGAAAAATGATATTGAATTTGATAATTGATTTCATTAGGCACTAAAGTATTAGGCCATCTTTGTCCTTGATAGTATTTTTGTGAAGTTATATATTATGTTTAATAAAAATGAAATATATTCTGTTTCATTAGCCTTCATTTTAGGACTAGGATTATAGAAAATAAGCTACCACCTTAATTTAGTTTTATGTTGTGTTGATTGTTTAGTTTCATGTTCAATTTCATTAGTTTTTTATTTTGATTGTCTTTATTTATTATAAAGTCATAAGAGAGCAATGAATAAGTAAATAAAGAGTTCATCTACTTTGAAAGGTTAGGTTTTTTTTTTTTTTTTAAAAAAAAAGGGATCTCGCTACAACTACTGAAAAAGAAGCAGAAGCAATGGTAGATGTTGTAAAAGAGCTTGATTGTGAAGAAAATGGTGAAAGAAATTATGAAAGTGATGGTAGAGACCAAACAAAAAATTCTATGAATCAAAATATTTATATTGAAAAGAATGTCGAAAGCTCTTGTAAAAAGCATTCCAAAATTGGTGAAGCATTAGTTGATGGCTTGGTAAAGGCAATTCAAATCTTTAGCTCCTATTTCGCTAAGTCTAGTGAGAAACTTGATTGCATTGCTAAGAGGGTTAGACATGGAAAGCAAATTTATGATGATCAAAGAAATATTCCTGAAGCGATTGGGAAAATGGGTTTAAGTACTGAGAACATGATTGAAGTCGCCATGCTAATAATGGAAAAACCCCAAAATGTTCATCTATTTGGGGGGTTTAAAAAATGCGAAAGTAGCATTTTTCAATGTATACTTGTAAAGTGAAGATTTATTTTCATCCATAAGTTATAAACATAAGTTCTGTTGGTATTATTTTCATCCATGATTCTACTAACAAATTTATTTATTTTTTTTGGATTGTCACTATTGATGTTGCATTTGTTTCGAAAAATTGATCATGATTCTACTAGAAAACTTATATTTTTGGGATTGTTACTATTAATGTTGCATTTGTTTTAGGAAATTGATTTTGATTCTATTGGTAAATTTATTATTTCTAGTTTTTTGTATGTTATTTATCAAAAATATATATTATTATTATTATTGGCAACAAGGAGCCAAGCAAGTAATTTGTAAGTTAAACTTATTCAAACTTTGATATTTTTTAAACTATAAGTTATAAATTTTTTAATAATTTGTAATATAAAATAATATATAATTTTATTTGAATTTATATTTATTTATTATTTATTTGATGTATCTATTTGTTTATTATGAGTATTTTTTTTAAGTCAAAATTATTGAAGGAATTTATCAATTAGAAAGGTATTTTGGCAACTTTTAATTAATTGATAGATGATTTGTAAAAAAATTATTGAAAAATTACATCACCTGTGACTACATAAAAATCAAACTAGTATATAAAGTGTAATTTTGACCAATGAAAAATATCATCCTATTTTAATCTTAATTTTACACATAACAGACATGATAAATGGTTAAATAATATTCTATCTTGTTTTTAATCTTTGCACACATCATACATAAAATAGAATGATATAATTTAATCTAATTTTATATATAATATTATATTATCCTATCTTATTATAATTTTGTGCACTAAAAATAGCTTTAATGTATAATATTTTATAAGACATGAACATGTGAATGAATAGTTACTAAAAATCACTGAAGTTTGAAAATGTCAACAATGAGCTACGTGTGCTTATTCTCGAGTTTGGAAATGTGTCAACACTCAACGCTATGCACTTGCCATCAATATATGATAAATAGAATGATTTATATTTGATGCATTGATAGTGTATATATTCTATACACTATTAATCAACTAAATACTACCACCTTATTAATGAAAAATTTTAAAGATTTAGAAGCCCTCAAAGATAAATATCTCTAAATTTTATTGAAAGAAAAGTTAATTAACTTATATCATTTATTGTTGTGATTTGATGAACAAAAAAAAAAAAGCGACATAATATGGAATTCATTCTTTTTGTTTACAAGGGAGGAATATGCAGCAAAAGTTAAACAAAAATAAATGAGAAAGATATGGAATAAATTGAGAGATAAAAGAGATGATGAGATGGCTAGCTTGAGATCAGGATTGAAGAGATTTCTTGCATTGTTGGCTAGTTGTGAAAATTTACATTTAGGAATTTGATAATCTTTGATGCTTGCTTTTTAGGTAAGGTACAACAAAGGTTTAGTGCTTTTGTTCCTACATTAATGATTATCAAAGGTAGAACGTAATGGTTTTTCATCCAAGGTTGTTGAAGGTCAAATGTAATTGTCGAAGTGGTGGCTATTTGCGGTTGACATGAATCACTATGATAGTTAGGGTTTTTTAGATTAAATTGTTTAAATCAAAGTTAGGTTTCCTAGACCTATTCAAGGCTGAGCTACTCGTTCAAATCCAAAGGTCTGTCCAAATTTTAGTAAAGGTTGGACAAAAAATTAAAGCCTGTTGAACAGTTTCGAACATAATTTTTAAGCTCATTTGAATTTTGAATCGAGCCTTAGACAAAAAATTTAAAACCCCAGCTCAACCTAACCCGACCTGAATTCACATATATATATATTTATATATATATGTGAATTATATATAAATTAATTCACATATATATAAAAATCAAACATAAAAGTTATATATGTAAAAATTAAAAATAAAATTATTTTTAATTTTTATGTATATGTGAATTGAATATAATCTTATTAAACTTAATTTAATCACTTGTTTTTATTTTTTATTATATAAATTAAGTTTAATGGGTGGATTTGGGATTTATTTTTTTTTAATTTGTGTAAAATTTGAAAAATTTTTGAAACTTGAAATTTTGGGTTGGCCTAGGCCTGAACAAGTATATAAGCAATTAATAACAAGTATGAGCTCGGCTCAACCCATGAACGCCTCCGGTTTTCTCTTTATCTATTATTTTTAATTGTAATTATAATTGAATATTATTTTTATTCAACAATAATATTTACTTTTACAAAGTTTGAATTCTCGTTTAAAAGTTCATTGAAGTTCATAAATAGATTTGAGTCAAATTAATTTAAAAATTTTAAGTTATGATTAAGTTTTTACAAAAAGTAAAAAAATTAAATTACTTTTTCCTAACTAAACAATTAAAATCTATAAATATTTATTTTAAATATTTATTTTTGAGGGCTTTTAAATTTTTAAAATTTTTCATTAATAAAGTAGTAACATTTAGTTGATTAATAGTGTATGAATATACTGTCAATACATCAAATATAAACTGTAAATAAAAATTGAAGTGCAGGTTTCATGTTAAAACCAGAACTTGAAGACAGTTAAGAGGCTCTTTTGCAAGAAATGGGTGTTTTTTTTTTCCTTTTTTAATGGATTAAAAGAGAAAAAAGAAGCATGCAGAAGATGTTGGGGGTTGTGGCAGGGGCACGGCAGCATTGAATGAGTAGGGAATGCATGTGAATATGAAGGTGGAAAGGAAAGGTTTTCTTCTCTGCGTGCGGACTGCAGGATTGCAATTGCAAGGTGGAAAGCACAGTCCATCCAAATGTAAAGTTTGTTGCCTTATCAATCATCCTAAGGTTGCTGCTTTCATTTTTTTTTCTTTTCTAATTTTGAGGAAGACATGATTTTGATTAATTAAAAAAAATTAAGTATATATTTGTTTGATAATTAAGTATGATTAATTGGATTGAAACACTGCTTTTGGTACAAGTGAGGCCAAATGAGAAAAGAAAATTTATAAACGTTGGAGATCAAACCTAATCTTAATGGAATTCAATTAGAGGTGGATGAACTTTGAGTTAAATTCCAAATTTAGATAAATTCAATTAATCAAGAGAAAAAAATTTATTCACATGTAAAACATATTTTGATATATAGTTCTTGAAAAATCAACTTAACCATTAGAAAAATGTTAGTAAATTTTATCATTGGTCTTTAAATTTCAAAATCTCATTTGAGTAATTAAATTTTAATTTGTATTAATAAAACCTTTGAATTTTATTAATTATATTAATGCTCCATTTATTTCATAAAAAATTATTTTTGAAAATTTTTTTTTTGCATTTTCAAATGTTTGTTTGACAGAAAATTAACTGGTCAACAAAAAATAACTTATTGATCAACTGAAAATGAGACAGTTTTTCTTAAATTGTCTTCCCTTTTTAAAAAAAAAAAAATTTTTTTCAAAAAAGAATTGTTTATGAGTAAAACTCCTTATTAATGTATTCAAGTATAATTGTATTGAAATTGGACTTTATACATGATTTTTTAAAACTCAAATTTAATTTAACTCAACGTAAAATATTATTATATTAATAAATAATATTTTTATTTAGTTTTACTTAAAAAATTAAAATATTAATATTAAAAGTTTTTTAATATTTTAATATTTAATATTTTTATAATTTCACTCAAATAAGACTTTAAACATAATATTTTAAACTTGAATTTGATTTGATTCGACTTAAAATATTATTATATTAATAAAAACATTTTATTTAATTTTAATTAAAAATTAAAATAATAACATTTAAAGTCTTTTGATATTTCAATTTCAATTATTTTTAATTTTGTATATTATTAAACATATTTCAATAATATAGTATTATATTATTGTTTAATAACAAATAATAACATATATAATAATATTATTATTTTAATAATTAATGTTAAACAATATAATAGTATTATTTTCTTAATATGAATATTTTTGATAGTTTGTTATTATTTTTTAGTTTAAAATATATAATTTTATATTTTCATTTATTAAGGTATTTATATTACTATTTTAACAATAAATATAAATAAAAAAGATTTTTGTTATGATTTAATAATAGATACATTCAATGTAAAATATAACTATTTTAATAGTATAAATATTTTAATAATAAATAGTACTATTTTAATATTAATAAAAATAATATTTTAAGAATAATAATACTATTTTAAATATTTTAAAATATTAATATAAAGAATAATAAATAGTTTTATTTTAAGTATTTTTTATATTAATATAATATTTTAATATTAAATATTATTGTCAAAATATAATTATTTTAAAGATTAATAATTTTAATAATAATAATTTCAATATAATTTAATAATAAATATTTTTTAATTTTTTAATAGTTATATTAATATTATTTGAAAAAAAATAACCTATTCTTCAAAAAATAACCAAATAATAAAAAATGTTTTTCATTAGCTTATTCAAATAATAAAAAAATTTTACTTTTTCAAAACCTATAAATATTTTTTAAAAAACATTTTTAAAAAGTTAATTTCTACGAAGTATATGGGACCTAAATCTGATAACTTCAATCAATTTCATCCAAAAATTTAACAGTAGATGTTGGGGCAATTTACATGGTAATTATGTCATTTTTTATTAATTTTTTTGGATAAAATTTGCTAAAGTGATTATACTTTGATATAGTTAACATTGGAAGAAAAAAAGGTAATAAAATTCTTTAATGTTATAGAATAAATTAAAATTTAATGATATAAAACACTAAAAATTCAAGGAATAATGGTGAAATGTTTGGAATCAGCAATAAAATATTATTAAGCATGACCAACATCATTATCTTTGAAAGAAACTTGATGATGAGATAAAACTTAAAGTTTATTGTTTAACTTAAGGATTGACTTTATATATAAATAAAATGATAATAATCTGTATTTTTTAATAAAATTATTGGGAGAAATTAATTATTTTGTATAATTCCAATCTTTTATGTTTGTCAAAATTGTAGATTACTTTTATTTTTCCACCAATTTTTTAATAGAAAATTAAATAGCTGATTTGATGACCTATCCGGAACAACAAAATCCTTATCCAATTATCTTTTGCTGTGAAATACAAATTAATTTTGTTTGGAATTTCAATCGAGTCTTTCCACAGAAAAAACCTTTCCACCTAGAAGTACAAGACCTTAAGCTAAATCACCGAATACCCCCAAATTTAACTCAATTAGCCTACGTGTCGATATGTTATTAGTCCTACATGATCTCTGACGTCGTCTAATATATGTCAACTCGCAGGAGAACAAAACTAAGACGAACTCGAAACCCAGCATGTAGGATAAAGAACAGTAACCACCAACAGTTGAGTACCTAAAGTTGAGCAGAGCCGTACTTTATATAAACCTGCGCGTAAAAAATGCCAAACACCAAAGCTCATCCTTCTGAAAACAATTAACGCCGGTGAAACCTAAAAGGTAAAACTCTAAGAAAGCTGTGAGAAATTGGAAGGGGATTTTTTTTTTTTTGAAAGAATAGGACTTTGTATAAAGAAGCCAAGCGGTGCGGCGAGTAGAACCGTCGCACGGAGGCTGTCGCAACTGCTGTATCTGATCCCACAACCACAGCAAACCTACACCACAAATCATCGTCTACAAATCACACATCATCTACGAAGATGAAGGGACTTTTCAAATCCAAGCCGCGAACTCCCGTTGATATTGTACGGCAAACGCGTAATCTCCTCATCTACGCCGATAACTGCACCGATAGTCGTGAATCCAAGCGGGAAGAGAAGGTCCGCTTATTAAAAACATGACACATGACATTAATTATATGGATTTTTTTTCTTTGTTGATCTGGATTTTTTTCCGGTTTTTTTTTTTGGAATCTAACTTCTTTGGAATTTTGGCTCCGATAAGGATTCAATTGACGAGAGCATGGGATTTTAATTATTATGGGGAATTAAATATTTAGTAGCAATTTTTTTCAAGTGGCTAATGTTTGGTATTGATTTTATAGAGCTTGAGCTGCTATTTGATTTATTGAAAGGAGTATATGTTCAGTGTCTAATCCATATATTTGATCGTAATTTTGATACAGACGGCAGAGTTATGTAAGAATATAAGGGAGTTAAAGGTTATTCTTTATGGAAATAGTGAATCTGAGCCAGTCTCAGAAGCTTGTGCACAACTGACTCAGGAATTCTTCAGGGAGAACACACTACGGCTCATGATCACTTGTCTTCCTAAATTGAACTTAGAGGTATCCAATTGACTATAATTTCAGATGGCTTAACTTACTAGACAATGTTCATATATGCAAATTTTCCTTAGCATGTGTTATTGTTGTGGCAGCACTGTAAGTTTATACAATTGTTGCTTCTACGATAATTTGACAAGTATCTTCCTTTGCAGGCGAGGAAAGATGCAACTCAAGTTGTTGCAAATTTGCAAAGGCAACAAGTGCAGTCGCGGTTGATTGCTTCTGATTACTTGGAGGCGAATGTAGATCTTATGGATATTTTAATAGCAGGGTAAGTTGCAATCGGAAAAGGTATATCAGAAGTTATGATTACTGTTTTTTATTTTTCTTGTTGGATGTTTAAGATATATAATGATTGGTAGGTTGATTTTCCATGTGACTCTATTAGCTCCTTGGATCTTTGTCTCTCTGTTGTCTAGTTTGGACAACTTAATGCTAGAGCTAAGATGATAAGTTACTGATAGTTTTCAGTATTCTGTTTTATTCTTTCAATTAAGCAAAAAAGAATGTGGAGGCATTTCTGTTACTGGATTCTACTAATTGATCAAATCGCATGTTCGCCAAACATTTGCCTTTATAATGGAGCTATAATCCTAATTTATGGATGATATCTGATTCATGCAATCTTCTGGTTAGACTGTCAAATTGAGCTTTATTTTGTATCCAGCATTTTATCACCATCTTCTGATTCTTAAATGTTGTTTATGCAGTTATGAGAACACAGACATGGCTTTACATTATGGTGCAATGTTGAGAGAATGCATACGACATCAGACTGTTGCAAGGTGAGCATAGTCGATCTATTTAATTTATACCTTCATGACTTGGGTTCTCATCCTTTTAGAGAATAAAAATGAATACCCGAAATCATTTTTAATTCATCTATCTAGTCAGCTAGTGTTTCTGTCATATTTGCACTCAAGATGCAATCTTGTCCATTATTTACCTTTGAAATCTTTTCTTTTTATAAGACAATTTTTTATTTGAAAGAGACGTATCTCCTAAAATTTTTAATAGAAAACTTTTAAAATAATTAAAGATTTTCTGATCTATTATTGACTATATGTCATGTTTTGTTTGATTTACAGGTATGTTTTGGAGTCACAGCACATGAAGAAATTTTTTGACTATATACAACTTCCAAATTTCGACGTTGCTGCTGATGCTGCTGCAACTTTTAAGGTTGACTACTGCTGATCTATCTATGTTAAAATGATCTTTTTCTTTTTTTGCTCTTGTTTACTTTGTCTCTTACTGTTGCACTGCTGAATCTGCATTTGTCATTGGAATCTAGTTTCAGAACAACCTGTTGTTTGCTGTATTTTTGAAGTAGGGACTTGATTTGCTTTTCAATTTTATGTTGTCAAAATAAAGTTACTCTTCAATTTCAGCAAATCAAACAAAGTTGTTTTATGTTGAGTCATCATCTCATGAACTTCCTCATCTGCCTCCCTTCTTTCGTTAAGGGTTTTGAGTTATGTGCCTGACTGCTGATGTCATGTAATATCTTGTTTTCTTACAGGAGCTCTTGACAAGGCATAAGTCCACTGTAGCTGAATTTCTTTCCAAGAACTATGACTGGGTAAGTCTTGCTTCTCCATTACTGTCATCCTTTAAATTGGGAAGTTTTTATGTTAAATATGATCAGGGTGCTTAAATAATCATGTCAGCTCATAATTATTAATGTCTCTCTCTCTCTCTCTCTCTCTCTCTCTCTCTCCCCCGTTACTGTCAGCCTGTAAATTGTTTCCATTAGGATCATTTTATTTGCTCTTTTATATTTGACTAGATATTTTTATCACACAGTTGTAAATTGTAATGATGCTACAAATAACTACATTAATAGTCTCTGCATTTCTTCTTCATACTTTTTTTGTGTTGAAAGTTTTCATTAATTAGAGCTCAATGAACTTAACCATGTCTGCTGTTTCAGTTTTTTGCAGAATATAACTCAAAGTTGCTGGAATCTAGCAACTACATTACCAGAAGGCAAGCTGTCAAGGTATGACCCTTACAAAAGAAACAGCAAGTATTGTAGTGATTCTTTTTCAATAAAAACACAAGCTTGGTGCTTTTAAACATGCTTGACTTCACATCAGTATTTTTACTTTTCGGTTGCTGATTTCAAACTGAAAATAGGAGTTTTGAGAAGTATGATGAGTGGAAAGATTGTATTACCATTCTGGGATGTTCAATAGTGCTGCTTAAGATTTGACAACACAATCCAATTGAAGTTCCTTCTTTAAACTGTCAAAATCACAGCAGCATGATGGCTGGTTTATTTTAAAGTTTTTAAATAAGATGCGGCAGACGCAATTGCAGTTCTAGTTTTCATTGCTAAGGAGACCTTTTTTATTTTTAATCTTTTCTCTTCTTAATGTTATAGTTATTGGGGGATATTTTGTTGGACCGCTCAAACTCAGCTGTCATGACCAGATATGTGAGCTCAAGGGATAATTTAAGGATTCTTATGAATCTTCTAAGGGTATGACACTTCCCCAAATTTCTTGATTTCATGTTTTGGTAATCCCACATTATTTTTGAATGATCAAATTTTCTAGGAGTTTGATGTCTTGGTGTTATTTTATTCTAACAACACACTCTATCCAACTTAGTGTATTGCATATCTTACATGAAGATTTAAACATGAAATAGCTCTCAAAATGGTTCGCTACCGACTACCATAAAAATCTTCAGGCGTAAGTTAGCAAATAGTATTCTTTGTTTAGTTTATGGTGTTAAATGTTAAGTATAATACTGGCCTATAGCTATGATCATGCCAGTAGCTGCAACTACTGAGATTTTCTATGTTTAAGTACTAAAGACGAACTACAATCTCTTTAAATTTGGTGTTATTATATGGAATAAACTTCCAAGTGCTAAATTGTGAATTCCTTTATTTGCAGGAATCAAGCAAGAGCATCCAAATAGAAGCTTTTCATGTTTTCAAGGTGTCATGTTAATTTATTCTTCCCTTGGGAACACTTTAGTTTGTAATTTGAAACATTAAATTGCTCGTCATTTTCTTTGGTTATTTACATTTTGTATATGTTTCTACAGTTGTTTGCTGCGAACCAGAATAAGCCTCCTGACATTGTTAGTATACTCATTGCAAATAAAAGCAAGCTTCTACGTTTGTTTGCAGATTTCAAGACTGATAGAGGTAGAAAAGAGAAACACATGTAACAATTTTTCCTTGTAAGTTTCTAGGCTTGGCACTTTATTTATAGTTTCCTGCTTTCATGTCTTGCAGAGGACGAACAGTTTGAGGCAGACAAGGCTCAAGTTGTGAAAGAAATAGTTGCCCTTGAGCCTAGAGACCGGCCATAGTGAGCTCTAGTGTACTGTAATCTCGTTTTATTTTATTTTTTTTAATGTTATTAACACAAATTGAACGTGAATCATATAGCGTTGTCGTAGTCCTTTGTAATATGGAAAAAGGATAATCTTTTCTGTTCTTCCTTAGAATCTTAGTTTATGGTTATATGTAATATCCAATGTTTGGGATGAATTCCAGCATAAACGTCTGTGGGCAGAAAAGACGGGTCTGGTTTTCTGGCTGAGGGTCAGGTACGGTGAAGATATAATAATTCTCTGGTATGAATTTGTTGAGATATTTGATTCAACTCTTTACAGTTTGTTAGAAAATTTTAAAATAATGTATGAAAAATAATCTTATATTGAAAAAAGAACAAATAAGACAATTATTTAAATTAAGAGGAATAGAATTTCGTTACAGTTGGACTTTAAGTGGCTAATGATCATGAGCTTGGATTATCAAACTTGGTTGGTTAGGCATTAGTTAAATAATTAATATATATTAATATTTAATTAATGACACTTAGCACTTCATACTTGGTACTTGTAATAAATAAAATATATTTGTTTAAAGTTTAATAAATAAAATATTATTTTATTCTAATTTAATTTAAAGTTTAATTAAATATTTAATCAATTAAGTCTCTTTAAAAACAAACAAATAGATAAAAATAGATAGTTAAATTTGCATAAAATAGATAAATAAGTATGTTTAAATTGATACTTATGATTTCTAAAAAGGCAGGCAGACAATTATGTTTGTAGTATAAAGGAATACTTAATTGTTTATATAAACTTTTCTGATTTTTGGGAAGAACATAGAAAATGATTTTTTGAACTTTTTCATTTTTTATTCAATAAACTTCAAATTTCCTTTTATAAAATTTTGCTGAAAAATTTTTTATAGAAATGTGATGATTTTGTAACATGTCGGTAATACTTAATGGATTGATTTCATTAGTACAAAAAATAATTAATTATTGGGTTTCATTATATTATCAAGATTTATTATTTATAATTCTTTTGTACACTTATTAAATAAATAATACTGTAGAAGAAATTACTGTTACACGTTTTAGGACATTTTATTAAAATTCCAAAAATATCAGATTTATAAGAAGTAGAAATTTCAGTTTTTCAAACTTTTTGTTCCAACATATTTGTGGTTTCTAGCTGTTACGTCTTCTGAATTTGACGGTACTTCCCGGTAATTAATAATTAAAGGTTACAGCATTGTGTTATTTAATGTTTATACTTTAATGCAAGTGTAAAGAGGTTTACGCATGTTCAACATTTTTCTTTGAAGTGTCGAATGAAATTTTCTGAATGTAAGGACTGTTCTTTCAAAACCGAGGTAGTATATTATTTTTCACTAAATAAATTTCCATCTCTATGTTGATCCTATTATTTAGAGGCTACGTGGTTCATTGGTGTTAGAGGTGGTAAGTCTGTGAGTTGCATTATTTTCCATTCTTGTGGAAACCCTATATATGTTTACCTAAATCAAAACAAACTTGTTTATCAATTATTAGCAAGATCTACTGTAAAGGAATGCAATTGCAACTTTTGGTTATTGGTTGAAGAAGAAAGAGAGATATTGGAGGTGAGCCTTGGAAACCTTTGGCCCTTTTGGTCACTCTTTGGCAAGCTTGAGAATGAGGCAGGCAGCAAAGGGAACAGAGGTCCTAGGAAGCTTCGCAAGATGGACAAATTCATTTACGTCCTAGAAGAGAAGAATTATTAAAAGCTCATTTTGCGTTGGTGGGTGGAGGAGACTAATTCTGTCATGGATTTGGGCTTTCACAATCATGTCATGTGAAATTCTGATGTGAAACTTTGGCATCCGGACACGAGCCAGAACAGAGGAGGAGAGGGAGATCAAGTGAGTTACGGCAGCCCGTGCATTGGGTGATTGGCACATTGGCATATTCCATGGATCTCCTTATGAAAAGACTAGAATAAGCTCCATTATTCAAAATTGCTACACCAGATGCCTTTCCAATTGCATTCACTAATTCCCTTGGAATCTATTTATTAGAAAACTCTAGGCCACTTCTTATCTTGAAATGCATAGTTATGTTGCCAATTTGCACATTTTGGGGTAGCTTTTTAAGCAAAATGAGGAGAATCCTTTGTGCTTTACTTTCTCCATGTACCCATCCCACCTAAGCAGATTAGCACTATCTACGTAATTCTTTCTATTCCTAAAGAACTATAAAACAAAAAAAAAAAAAAAAACCATTCTTGTAATTAATATGGTAAGTGAATATGCCATACTTTTTTTTTTACTAAAAATATACTCCTATATTACTAGTAATTAAAAAAAAACACTAAAATAACACCAAAACGTCACCGCTGAGACAGAAACAAAACAGATCAGATCTCAACTGCAAATTTTTGTGCTTTGTAAATCCCCCAAAATTAGAAAGGAATGTTTAAGTGGACGGCATTTGTAACGGGGACGAGTTATGGAAAAATAAAAAATAAAAAGAAAGAAAAGAGAATATGAGGAAATTCAGAGGCATTTATTTCCCGTAAAATTGTGTATATAAGCTCTACACAAGGGCCTCTCTTTCTTTGTTGCTTTGCTTCTTCTTCACGTGATACGTGAAAAGCTCTTCAGCCAATTTACCCAACCACCAAAATCCATCGCCAATAAATATTTCTTACGCTTTCCAACTTATTTAACATGGCTGACAACGGTAGGAGTAGGACCCCCCTCCCCCCATTAATCTTTGTCTCTATTTTTCTTTACTTTATTATTATTATTATTACTATTATTATTATTATTATTATTATTATTCTTTAGATTTTTTTTGGTTGCTGTGGTTCATTTCCCGTGCGGGGTTTTGATTTCTTGTTTCTTTTATTTGTTTTGTAAATTCTGTGGATTTCAGGTTCTTTTGAAGAGTTCTTGACCACTGCAGTCGGTGCTGCTAAGAAAGCTGGCGAGGTTCATTCAAAATTCCTTCTTTTTCTTGTCTTCTTTCTTCGTTTATAATTTACTTCATCGATTTGTTCATTTTAAATTCTCTTACCGTGTTTTGTTTTTCTTTTTTCTTTGATGAATTTGTAGATAATCCGTAAAGGGTTTTACCAGACCAAGAATGTAGAGCATAAAGGCCAGGTCTTTCTATTCTCTCTCTCTCTCTCTCTCTCTCTCTTTAATGCTGATTAGACCACATTTTGAGTTTCAATTTTTTTCCATTTCTAGTTAGCTTGCCATGAAATCCATGTATGATGATAAGGGTGTTAAAGTCATCAATGTTGATGGATTACTGGGGTTCAACCAATGATTTCATTGGTCGATACCAGAGTCGCAGATGAAACTGTATTATCTAATATTTGTAGAAGCTGTTTGGGTTTATTTGATTTCTCAGTACATTTTCAAATTGGTTGTGGTTCATCTTTTAACTGTTACTTTCCTATTTAGAATTGAAAACGACTACTTACAATTTTCTATTTTATCTAAATTCAGGTGGATTTGATCACAGAGACTGATAAGGCTTGTGAAGATCTTGTGTTTGATTATCTCAAGCAGCATTTCCCCTCTCACAAGGTTAGCACTTTTTATCTAATTATCTACCATGCATCTATCAAAATTCAAGAATTGAACTTATGAATACAATCTAGGTTTGTCAGTAGTGAATCACTTTTTCTGATAAGTGTAATTGCTGTATTTTAGTTCATTGGTGAAGAAACTACTGCCGCATGTGGTACATCAGAGCTGACTGACGAGCCTACCTGGATAGTTGATCCTCTTGATGGAACAACTAATTTTGTGCATGGGTAATAGCTTTTCCTTGTCCTGTGTTTCATCTCATATGCTCAGTCATTTTCGTGTCTATTGTGGCAATCCTGTAGGTTCCCCTTGGTATGCGTCTCCATTGGTCTTACAATAGGAAAGGTTCCTACAGTTGGTGTTGTTTACAATCCAATAATGGATGAGGTGAGAATTGCTATTTAAGTCATTGAAGGTTCTGGAATCTCGAGTTATGCCTTTATTTTTTTATCAAGTGTTAAATAATTATTGCTGGGTTTTTGACATGCAGCTCTTTACTGGTGTACTTGGAAAAGGTGCTTTTCTCAATAGAGCCCCTATAAGAGGTGAATCAAATGCTCTTGATAAAGGTTTCAAATTTCCTTTCAACTTTTAACTGAATCTCTAAAAGCTGTGTTATTGTGTTCTGAAATTTTGCAGTGTCATCTCAAACTGAACTTGTGAAGTCTCTCCTTGCAACAGAGGTTAATTATTTCAAACTTAATTATTGTTTCCTTTGTTGGGTGAAACTGAACTTAAAAATTTTGCCTCCAACTTCCAATTTGATTTTACAAAATATTATCATGGTATTGCTAGCAGGTGGTTAGCAAATAGTGTTAGACTAATTGGCACAATAAAGTTGTCCCTCTGCACAAGCATGTAAAAAGTTGATTAAATCTTGTCCTTTTGAGCAGGTTGGAACAAAACGAGATGAGCTAACTGTGGATGTTACTACAAATAGAATCAATAGCTTACTTTTCAAGGTAAAAGAAAAACGTTGCATGGATTCATTCTTTTGTTACTATGTGCCGAAATCAATACCCACTTCTTCTGGTTAACAGGTGAGATCACTTCGGATGAGCGGTTCTTGTGCATTGAACCTTTGCGGAATTGCATGTGGAAGGCTTGACCTGTTTTACGAACTTGGATATGGAGGTCCATGGTATGCCTTTAATCATTTCAATTTTTGATGAAGTTTGGTATTTGGTACATGATTGACACTGTCTGCTCTATGATCAGGGATGTGGCAGCTGGTGTTTTAATTGTTAAAGAAGCCGGAGGCCTTGTGTATGATCCGTAAGTAGCTAACATATATAGTTGACTATGCAATATGCACATTCTATTTTCTTCCAAATCTAATAGCGTAAGATGAGAAGTTAATAGCAAGTAGCAGCCTTCCACAACATACAATGTTAATTTTATGAATCTTTGTGTTAGAAATTGTGGCATGAACTTTTAAAAAATCAGAAATGTCATTAAATGATGTTGATTTTTTTTTCACTTATCTGATGTTTGGACCTACATGCAAAATCAGTTGAAGCCTGGAGGTTTATACTTATGTATCCACTGATGGTTTTTGTTTTGCATCAGGTTTGGTAAAGATTTTGACATTACAGTTCCAAAAGTTGCTGCTTCAAATCCACTCCTGAAAGATGCATTTGTTGAGGCTTTGCAGCAGTCGGAATGAGGCAACGGTGATATTCTATGAAAGCCACAAATTGTCTATACTTGATAAGATATTAGTTTGTTCTCGTTCTCACCATCTTCTTGTGTTTTGTTAAAGACTCTTTTTGGGAGATTGTTGAAAACATTATTCTTAGAATTGAAGTGGCACTGAGCGGTGCCAGATTATTTTGTACAATCCAATTGAGATTACAACTCGCAAGATTGGCAATCTAAATTTGCTTTTGTTGAATTGTTTTAGGTAACGTAGTAACAGTAGTTACTTTTTGTTGGGCTTTTTAACATGCAATCCCAGAAACTATTTTTGCATCTTTTCCAATATCTGCTGAGAATTATCGTTCAAGCATTATTTATAGCCTAAGTTGTTTTACAAAAAGATTTAAATACAAAAACCAAATGCGCACAGTAAATCTTTAGATGTTGTCTTCTATAAGAGAAATTTTGTTTTAGTAATTTATATAAAAAATAGATAGAGGCCCGTACATTATTGCGGATCAAATTTTTTTATTTTGTTATCTCTATTCATTGGATTTTTTTAAAAATATTTATATAATTAAAATATAAAAACGAAAGCAGAAAAAAAAAATGACATGTATATATCTTAATTGGTTTTTTTTTTTCATAAAATTTACTTAATAAAAAATAAATACAAAAAAGTCAAAAACAAAAAAAAAAGGGAAAAATAAAATTAAGAGTTCACAAAGGATGCTCACATTGAGTTTAAACTATTAATTTCTTAAATTAAAGTTAAATAACTTTATTAATAATAATACATATATATGTATAAAATTAAATAAATAATAAAATTTATATACTGTTATATATATATATATATATATATATTTCAAAATAGGTTAGGGTAGAACATCCTAAATATGCTTCTAACTTGAGCTCTTTTCTCTTTAAAAAAGTTGAGTTATCTCATGTCAATTCCGGTTTTAAAAAATCATCACTTATGAGATTTAAATGAATTGAAACTCTTTAAATACAAATTATTTTTTAGCATCTTTATCAATTGGCATATTTTCATTACAAAACTTATTTAATTAAAATAATATAAAAAACAAAAGAAAAAAAAAAACACAAATGAGGCATCACGTCGACACCTTTTATTGATTTTTTGATAAAATTACTTTAATAAAAATGACTAAAAAAAGGAAAAAAAAAAAAACTCATTGGATACTAAAAGGACATCTCAATTGAGTAAGGATCTATTGGATACAAATTATTTTATCATTATTATATATCAACTTATTTTGTTGCAAAATGTATTTAATAACAAAAAAAAAAATAAAGGGAAAGAAAAAAGTAAATTGGAATGCCACATGAACACAGACATGGGTTTTTTAGCAAAATTTATTTAAATTAAAAATAAAAACAACAAGGTTAAAAAAACATATTACCACGTTAACACCTTATATAAAAGTCAAACAAAAGTTTAAAAAGGTCAAATTTATATAATAGATGGATATATTATATCTTAATTATGGATAAGTAAAGCATTTTATTAAATTAAGATATTAAATAATATTTTATTAATATAATAAATATATAAATATAAAATCAAATAAAATAATTTAAAATATAATTTAATATATATAGTTAAGGTAAGATGGAACATCATAAACCTATCTCATATTCGACTTTGAATTTAAAGGAAAAAAATCTCAATTTGATCTCAAATAAAAAAATGCACCTATCCGATTTGGATGAATGAAACCTACCAGATACAAATTGTTTCGTTATTCATACCTCTATTGAAATTTTTTTAAAAAAATTTATATTTTGATTTTCGTGTTATTTAATAAAAAAATAAAAACAAAAAAAAGCAAAAAAAAAAAAAAGAAATAAATAACAAAAATAAAAAAATAAAAATAAAAACATGAAAGTTGAGTTGTTATGCAACATTAGCAATAATTAGCTTTTTCTATTTTTTTTTCTTTAAAAATTATCAAATTAAAAGATAAATTTTTTAATCAATAATATTAAATGAGCCCCACATTAAAAAAGTTAAAATATATAAATATTTTAAAAAAAGAAAAAGTAGATAGAAAAATGATAAAATAAAGATAAAATAAAGAAAATAACTTGACATGTGACATACCTTTAATATCAAATTGGCGAGACAAAAAAGAATTTAAAATCCAAAAATATTTATTAAATATATAAAAATAAAAAATAATAAAAAAACACGTGACATATCCTTATTATCAAGTCAATTTTATAAAAAAATAAATTTAAAGTCTTTAAAAAAGATAAAAAGAAAGAACAAAAAAAAAAAAAAGAGTGGTATAAATTGAAGCCCACCTTTAAAAAAATAAAATCTTTCAAAATTATTTATTAGATATAAAAAAATTTAGCAAAAAATAGGAAAGAAGAAAAAAAAGTAAAACAAAAAATGAAAATGACATATGAAAACCTTAATTGCCTTTTTAATTAATTTATCCAATAAAAAAATCAAAAACAAAAAAAATAGAAAATTGGAAAAGGTGAAAATGAAAAAAAATGAAAAAAGCATAAACTGAAAAAAAAAAAAAAGAAATAAAAATTTCACAGATGGTGTTATATTAACACTCCAAATTGAGTTTAAAATATTAATTTTTGAAATTAAGGTAAAAAATTTTTATTAATATAATATATATGTATAAAATTAAATAAATAATAAAATATATACTATTACATATACCTCAAAATAGGTTAGGACAAAACATCTAAACTACGCTTCCAACCTAAGCTCCTTTTTTCTTTGAAAAAACTTGACTCTTTCAAGTCAATCCCGATTTAAAAATTTTTTTCTCTTATCACATTGAGATGGATTGAAACTCGTTTGATATATATTATTTTTGCATCTTTATCAATTGACATATTTAATTACGAAATTTATCTAATTAAAAAATAAAAATGAAGGTGTAAAAAAAAAAATCAAAATTGAGCGCGACATCAATACCCTTATTATTTTTTTCTCATAAAATTACTTTAATAAAAAATTAAAAAAAATGAAAATGAAAAAAATAAAAAAATAAGAAAAAAAATTCATTGGGCTACTACGTGAATATATCTCAATTAAGTGGAATTTATGAGATAAGAATTATTTTGTCATTTTATTCATCGGCTCTTCATTACAAAATTTATTTAATTAAAAAATGAAATGATAAAAAGTAAATTGAGATGCCATGTAGACACCTACATAGGTTTTCTTTCTTTTACAAAATTTATTTAAATTACAATAAAAAAAAGAAGGTAACATGTTAAGGTCTTTAACAAAGGTCAAACAAATATCAAAATAAGTCAAATTTATATAATAGATGGATGGATTATATTTTAATTATAGATAAATATAATATTTATATTAAATTAAAACATTAAATAATATTTTTATTAAATAATATATATAAATCTAAAATTAAAATAAATAATTAAAAATATAATTTAATATATATAGTCAAGATAAAACAAAACATCATAAACCCATATTTGCTTGACCTTAATTTTTGAAAAAAAAATTTGTCTTGATCTTAAATGAAAAATGCACCTATCAAATCTAAATAAGTCAAAACTTATTAGATATAGGTTATTTTATTATCCATACTTCCATTGACATAAAAAAAGGCAAAAAAACAAATTAGAGTGTCACGTATACACACCCGATGGTCTTTTTTTCTCAATAAAATCAACTAATTAAAAAAAAAGAAGAAATAACAAAAATTAAAAAGAAAAGAAAAAAAGCAAAAAAAAAAAAAGGTGGAAGAAAATCGAGTTGCCATGTGACATAAGAAATGCGAGCTTTCCCCAATATCATTTCTTAAAATTTATCAAATTAAAAAAATAAAACAATAATTTTTTAATCAATAATATTAAATAAGTATAACATTAAAAAAGTTTAAATATTTTAAATATTTATAAGGATTTAAAAAAATAATAAAAAATAATTTGACATGTGATATATCTTTAATATCAAGTCGGCGAGACACAAGAAATTTAAGTTTTTAAAAAATCAAATATATAAAAATAAAAGATAATAGAAAAAACAAATGTGTGACAAACTCTTAGTACCAAGTGAGTCATAAAAAAATATAAAATCTTAAAAAAGGAAAGAAGAAAAAAATTTTGTTAAAAAGTTACTCCCCCATCTTTAAAAAAATTAAAATTTTTAATATTTATTTAATACAAAAAATAGCAAAAAAAATAAAGGAAAAAAATAAAGCTAAAAAGCTAAAAAGCAAAAACAAAAAAAGAAAAAAGAAAAAAGAAAAGAAAAGCCAACATGCCACGTGGCTCACCCATAGACAATACTATTCATCCGTATATCAGTGAATTTTAATCTACGGAATGGATCCATTTTTTATTTACATATGTACAATGTCTTTGTAATTTAAATGTTAATTAATTGAAGATTAATCAAATTATGCTTCACAAACTTTATTTTATCATTGTAATTATTGACATCAATCACATATTATAGATAATTCACTTGTAGGAAAAACTAATAAGTATGGAAGAAAAAAGTGTATACAAAAATGTATAAAAGAAACAGATATATGCATCCCCCCAGTAGCATGTAGGGACTATGAAGTATGAAAGAATAACTTCTAATCCTGAATTCCCTCAGAAAATGGCATACATAAATATAACCGAGGGTCCAACGTATGCCTGTCTGAGTAAGAAATAAACTAAAAAAAAAAAAGAAAAGTAAAAGAGTAAACCCAAAAAGGCCAGAGGATACATGGAGCAAAGTTTCTAAGCTTGCTGTGGCCTAGCACCATGGCCGTTAAACCCACTTCCATTTGCACCATTGACGCCATACGGTATCTTTCCTGCATTTTCTGACCTTTTCCTCCTTATTACAACAAACCATGTGTAGGCTTCCAACATGACAGCATTGACGGCCAAAGCAACAATGACACCAATGTAAGCATTCTTCCACTTCTTTTCGGGTTTCAGGATGTCGAATCCTTTGAATATGTTGATGACACCAAGGATTATGACAGTGTATCCCACCAAATGATGATAGATATTCCAGTAGAATCTGTATTTATGATCTGGTTTTGGCCTTAGCAGCAAAGCAAATACCTACATCCAAATCAAAACTGTCAGTACACTACATTTACCAAAATCGAAAAATATTGTAAATTAATCATCTAGCAAGATTTATATGAGAATAGATTATATATCTGGTATTTCTTTTGTGCGTGTTTTGACTACCTGAAGTGTTGCAAGACAGAAAAGGATGATCCCAATGGTTCTGTGAGCATCATATTGAACACCAGGAGATTCGCTGCCGAGTTTGAGACCCGTACCCCATCCGGCAACGCCAACAACGTAGGCTGAGAATTGACAAGAAGCATGCAGATAAAACCATGCAGGATCAGCAGATTTTAATACCTTCAAGTACCTCGCTATTATAACACCAATAGGCATCAAGACCCCCCAACTGACTGTGTTTAGCACCCCATGAATCTGAAATTTTTATTGGAGGGAATATGAAAGTATTCAGGTTGGTTAAACTTGATTGCTAAAAATAACAATTTATAATTTTGCTTTGTTTAACAATTAATTTTACATCTGAACAGGATAAAGCTTTAGACAAATAAAACAGAAAAGAAATGAAACTTTTATCTCAAAATATAAAAGCAAGAACGAGGGGGGGGGGGGGTAATTTTCTTATATGTTATAAGAAAAGAAAACTTAAAGCAAATATTCCTTGGACTGTAATCTATTCATTTCTAAATCAAATCCAGAAGTCTAGCACTAGAAACTTCCTTCTCCCCTGCATCAAACTTTCTTGTCAACAACAAATAATGCTATACGCTTAAGGAATTCAATGAAATTGATTAACAAAGCAGCCTAGAAACAGAAGAGATCCATTATAAAAGAGATAATCTCGTGATAACTTAGCAAAACCAATCCAAATTGAATCATAATTCAAGTAAGAGATAGATGCCATTCACTTACGTTTCGCTTTCTAAGTCTTGAGCTTCCTCCTCCAGTTGTTCCAGCCTCACCAGAAAGCAGATTCAAGGTCCCCACGGACTGAATGTTAGCACCAGAAGTTGGATGCATCTGTGGGTTGTTCCCAGAGAGGGCACCTTCTTGCCAAACTTGGTTTAGAGTAGTGCCATTATTGGAGAGTCCCAAGGTAGCAAATATGATAATCTCATTGTTTGCATACGTTGCAGATAAGTCCGAGACATCAAAACTAAGGCTACCCTCTCTCAGCTGGGTTTGGTATTGAGTGATGGGTGATGTGTAGACTTTCATGCTTCCATCAGTCTGTTGGTAGGCAACAAGTGCCTGTGATCCAACCATGCCTGTTGAGGTTGGATTTATGGCCCATGCAACCCATCTGGAGGAAGTTATCCCAGTGTGCCTATAGGCAATCTCGAGCTTCCCTGACGAGTCATGGTTATAATGAAGAAAGGAGTTCAAGACAGGAAGATCAGAGCATGACTTAAAGACGCGGTTGCTAGAGAAGGCAAACTTGGCACAAGTTTGTGCATAGGATGATAAAATCAAACACATAAAAAGAGAGAGATATAAAGCAAGTTTTAACATTCTTGCCGTGGTGAGACCAGTTCCCTTAAACTGCAAGGGACTTCAAATGTTTCCCTGACAGATGATGGAAAACGTTTCTTTAAGGGTATCTGAAGGACAACGGCATATAAAGATGGAAATGATAAGAAGATACTTCCTGGGGAAGAAGAGAAAGGGTTAATATAAGAGGGAAATGACATTAGGTGGTTGGTCGGTCGGTTGATGAATATGAACGAGAAATTTTTATCATACGTTGGGTTTGGACAACCACAAGTTTGAGAAATCAAGTTCATATGGTAGTCTATATATATATATATATATATATATATATATTTAAAAAATAGAGAACTAGATTTACTACTAATAATTTACTACTGGTAACACATGTATTCTTCTTATTTCCTCGAAATGACTCTTTCACACATCTCTTACACAACTTCAACAACAAATGACTAAACGTAGAAAAAATATAGATTTCAATGTGTCTTTCAATAGCTTCCAACTCGCAAGGAAGTCGGGGAATAGTAATGGATGTACATATATATGGCGTGATCTGGGTAAAGACTACAAATTGCACAGGAAAAAAAAGGTCAACAATTTATAGATTGGAACAAATAGTCAACTATTCGATCTACTTAAGTAATATTTAAAAATGTAGTTAAGTTTGCATATTCAAGGTATATCTGAATGTATTAAAACCATAGTATTAGCCTGAGACATTTCCTCCTACATGAAGTACTAATATATTTCATTCTCAAGTTTTGAATGCTTGAAAATTTTATAATTTATAGTTCAAAGTAAAACCCAATTGTCAAACTAGCTGCATGAGAGCTTAATTAATGGTTTAAGGCCAGGTCTTTTGATGCATTGTGGGACACCATCCGAAACGAATCAAATGGTGACCCTAGAAAACGCGCGGTTCAAAGACCTGACCATCCCCCCAAAAATAGAGGATTTGTTGGGGTTAGGTATAAGGTTGGAGAGATGCTTTTCACAGGTCAAACGACTCCAACCAATCCTCACCAGTTAGCGGCCTCGTGGAACCATACGCCATTTCATTTGTCTTCCAGCCGCCTTGACCATAGCTGCTGAATAGGGCACCCACTCCACCACCAGCATTAGCAGTTGTCCTGATTTGCTCTTCTCATTTCTCTGTTAGCCACTTCTCTCGTATTAGAAAGTCAATGCTAAATTAGTTTAACATACCACAACTTACTTTATTTGATTATCTCCTTTGTCAAGCCAACTACTTTAAACGACAAAATTAGACTCTCTGTGCTGATTGCTGAGCATATAATGATGCTTAGTTCTTTGGCAAATCCCGTAATTTTTGAGTACTTCTATTTGTCGTGCTTCCTAAATGTTTCTACAATTATTTAAAGCTCAGCGTATTGTGCTTGTAATTAGAAGAAAATGCCAGTATTTGCCTCAAATTGTTGGACACAAAACTGCGCATTTCCTCATTTCAAGCATATTTGTTTTCTTTTATAAATCATTTTAGTAAGGATCTAATATATAAGGTAGGAGTATAATACTATATTTTCTATTGGTTATGTTAATAGTTGGACAAAACCATGAAAAATACTACTTGTGCTATTAGAATAACGTCATTACGACGTGTGATCAATTGTTTAGACAAAAAATAATATGTTTAGTTTGTTGTCTTAGAACTTTAATCTAATAAACGCCAGAGAAGTGCATAATTTAAATGAGATCCAAAGCAAAATCTTATACCATTTTTTTTTTTTTTTACTAAGGCAAAGTAAGATTTTATTAAAAGTATCGAAATAATTACAAATATTCAACCCAAAATAAGAATATAATAGAGCACAGAAAGTACAGAAGCTTAAATGTCGATATATCAATATGACGTGAGAAATCCATAATCACAGTCCCAATGCTCACAAAAACATGTAAACCAACATTAAAAGTATAAATCTGAAAGCTTAGTAAATTGAAGATCCCAATCAAACACTAGTCAAAAAGAGTCTGAATTACTCTCCGTCATGGTGCTTTTCTTTCTTCGTTTCCGTAAGTTTTAGTTATGATACATTTTTTTGGATGGAAAAATTCAAGCTTTTTCTTCAATTCTCAAATCTTGATAACTTCATCATACAGATCATTTGTATTTTGAATGTCATTGTAAAAATACATATATCATTTTTAAAAATTATTAAATGAGTGTAGACATCTTATTTCGTTAGGGTTTAAATTTTATTTTATTTTTATTTTTATTTATTTATATTTTTACTTCTATTGTATTTTCTATGTACATAATTATTTTTTTTATTTATTTATTGTTCTTTTTATTGTTGGTTTATCTTTAATTTAAATATTATTCTATTTTATTTTACTTGATCAATTTTTTTAAAAAAGGAAAAAATTTAAATGACCGAATTCATCTGGGAAGAAGGGTATGCGATGAAGCTTGGTGATAAGGTTGGTTTATCATAAATTGATTTGGATTTAAATTGTTGAAGATAAATATTAATTTTTTTTATCATAATATGAAAGATCTTTTAAAGTGGAATCATATTTCATATGAAACTCTGTTGATTTTTCCTTATAAATTGACCTCTAATTCACATGCAAGAAGAGCAACATGAACAAATGCAGAAATATCGCATATAGAGCAATAAAAAAATGTTTTTAAGGAAAAAAAACAATGGGGAGTTTCTGACAGAAACGGGTTTTTTTGAAAATTTGGGAGTGGTGAGAATTTGATTTGGTTTGATTAGTGTTTTTGGAAGATTCCAGGGGTCTAGAACATTAATTTGGTATTTTTTGTGAATTTTGTGAAATTTTTTTTGAAAAATCTAGAAAATCATTTAATTTTTTGATAAGGTTCCGACAAAAAATCAAAAATCCGATGAGAAAACCTAGTTTTCAGCCACCAATTTCATCCTTTCAGAGAAAGAAAATAGAGAAAAAAAAGGGAAAAGAGAGAGTTGAAGCAACTTTTGAGGAAAAAACAAAAATTAAAGGTTTTTATAGTTTTTTAAAACAGTGTCATTTTGGGCAAAGAAAATTCAAGATTTGTGCGTTGATCCAAGAAGGATCTACGATCAACGCATTGATCCAAGTCGTAGCACACTCAACCTAGGCTTTTTAAAGTTAGTTTTCTATTGAGTCGGGTAAGCTATTAAGTCAAGCCTTGAGTCGCACTCTCCTGAGCTGCTTTTGTGCCTGCAGTTGAGCCATTTTCAAACCACTAAAACAAGCTACATTTAGGTTATTTTTTATTTATTTATTTTGTTTGATTATTTCTTCATTTATTTATATGTTTTTTTATGTGTTTATTTGTTTGTATTTATTTGTTTATTTGGTTTATTCATTTATTTGTAAACTTTTTAAAAATAAAAATAAATTTGCAAATGAAAAAGAATCTTACCAACATATTAAATGGATCAAGTTTTTAAAAAATGAAATTTTGAATAAAGATTATTAACATATTTAAAGGTTCATTTTAAAAAAAATAAATTGTTTAATAAAATAAAATAAATCTTACTAACATGTTAGAGGGCTTGTAAACTTATTTTTCAAAATAAAATTTTACCAACATAGTGATAAATCTTATAGATTTTTAACAAAAATTAAATTTCAAGAAAAACGAAATATATATAG
Source organism: Durio zibethinus (assembly GCF_047325235.1). Classification (NCBI taxonomy): domain Eukaryota; kingdom Viridiplantae; phylum Streptophyta; class Magnoliopsida; order Malvales; family Malvaceae; genus Durio; species Durio zibethinus. The sequence goes on from NC_143187.1 coordinate 13,414,192, forward strand.
TTTTCAAAAAAACCTTACTAACATATTGAAGGGCTTATGATTTTATTTTTAGAAAAATAAGATTTTACCAAACATATAATCTTATGATTTTTAATAAAAATTAAGTTTTAAAAAAGAAATAAAGGAAAGAAATAGGTTTCGTAAAATCTTACTAAAATATTAGAGGATGATTTTTGACAAAAAATATTATCTAACATATTGAAAGATATTTTTGAAAAATGAATTTTTTTTTTTATTTTGAATCTCTAATGATGGAATTACTAAAAGTGCTGCAAATAGTAATTTTTAGATAAATTTCTATGTGAGAAATCTTTTTTAAAGTGGAGAATTTAGATAAAAATTTTTGATATTAAGGTTTTAAATCCCATTCGAAGCTAAGTAAAAGTTTTTAGAAAATCAAATGAATCCGACAATAGAATCTTTTCAAAACATAATAAATAATCTCTTTGAATACTTCTGAGGTGATAAATGTTCTTAAATTATTGCCAACATATTGGAATAATTTAAAAATAATTTTCAATAATTAATTACTTGATAGGATTTTTAAGGTTTGGATAATATAAAATCAAATTGGTATAATCTTTTAAATGGACATGATGAGAGTGTGGCCAATCGCACTTAAAAAAAAAATTGGTGATGACTCTTAAGTCAATATCTAGTGATAAGTTTACAAATTTATATGTTATAACAAAGATTAGAGACAATTTCATTATCTTGCAATGTGTCTTCTTCTTACTTCATTTAAAATTTTTTTTCTTTTTCTTTAACAATAAAATGCATGATAAGTATGATATAGTTGTAAAAAATATCCTAGAAAGCTTTAATTGAACTGAAATTCTAAAAATGTAAGCATGATTGCCAAAAACAAGTCTTTCTATATAATTTGGTTAAAGCCTACATCATGATTAGAGAAAAGCTGCTTAATTTCATATAACGTTTATGAAAGAAAAAAAAAAGTCCGAGCAATAACAGATTCAGCATGGCTATGTCCTAATATGTGTGAACGTACGCGTTTTGAAATACGATCCAAATATTATAAAAAAAATATCCCTTGCTTTTGAAAAATGACTGCATGTGCAATGTGTTTTAACAACAAATCCTTGGTTCCACAAGATTTGCTTGGCTTTTCTATATTAATCCCTTAACGTGCTAGTTTTCATTATATATATATATATATATATATATATATATATATATACACACTAATTGGACACAATCCATCTGTTTTTGCATGTGAACATAAATAATTTATTAATGTCTTTTCTTATCACCAAAATTAGTCATTTAGGCTTTAGCCCTCAATTTCCTTGCTTCCTTTTTTCACTTTTTCAATTGATCCTTCGTCCGTTAATTAGGTTTATGAAGTTGGAAATAATCAACTGAAAACATAGGACTTGAGCAAAAAACCAAGCTTCATAGACATATATGGAGTATGAGAAAACAATTAATACTTGACCTAAAGAAACGAAAAGATAGGTAATGTGATAGTATGTATATTGCTATATTAGTGGAGTGTGTCTGTGAATAGAAGTTATGTGTGGCTTAATTTTCAAAAGTGAAGAAATTCATTAACTTTTTAAAAAACTGTATTTTGTTAAAAAAAAAAAAACTAAACAAACAATATGATAGGCTATAATGATTAAATTTAGAGACATGGAAGGCTGGGGTTTTCATATCAAATAATCAAATGTAATGTAAAAACATAGTATAGCGTGAAAGCTTGCGTATCTGATGAAACAAAAGAAATTAAACTTTCATGTGTTGACTATTGAAGCCTGCCATCTTTACTGATCGGAGGTTGGTAAACGATATTAAGTATAATTGTCCATTTCTTAATAGTCGAAAAAATGATTATTTATAACCAGAACTAAAATTTGGCAATTCATTGTATTGGTAGTGGGTTTTTATGTTTTGACCAAAATAAAGACGTTAAAAGAACAGTCTTTTGTGTAAATCTTACTACAAAATATTTTTCATATACTGATATTTGATTATATTGACGATCAAATTCTGTCACTAAAAGAGATTTTTACTAAAGAATTTTTAATATCGTTAGAATATACTATATTTAGACCAACAATTTGTTTAAACGTTAGTATAAATAAACTTTTTTTGACGATGTATGACTATCTGTTAATATAAATATGTTATATATTGACGATTGTTAATGTATCCGTTAGTATAGGTACAAAACAAAAAAACTATTGGCTTACAAAAAATTGAATGAGATTATTGAAAGCGTTTTTAACCAAAAACTTATTCAATAATCCGTTCAAAAAAATTTGAAAATGGATTATTGAAGGTGTTTTCGGTTAAAAATACCTTCAATAATCCATACAAAATATTTTTTGTATGGATTATTTATTGATGGTTAAATTCCGTCAGTAAAAGAGACTTTTACTTATGATTTTTAAATACCGTTAGAATATATAATACTTATACCAATATTTTATTTAACCGTTAGTATAAATAAATTTTTTTATAGTATATGACTATCCGTCAATATAAATATGTTATATACTGACGGTTATTAACATAACCATTAGTATAATAACTGTCAGTATAGACTCAAAATAAAAAAACTATTGGCTTAAAAAAAATTGAATGAGATTATTGAAGGCGATTTTTTGTCAAAAATGCCTTCAATAATCCATTCAAAAAATTTTGAAAAAAGATTATTAAAGCCGTTTTCGGCAAAAAAATGCCTTCAATAATTCATACAAAAAATTTTGTAGGAAATTATTGAAAGTGTTTTTGTCAAAAACGTCTTTAATAATCTAAACAAAAAATTTTGATGAAGGGATTATTGAAGAGATTTTTGGTCGAAAACACTTTCAATAATCTCTTATAAAAATTTATTGAAGGGATTATTAAAAGCATTTTTGGCAAAAAATACCTTCAATAATCTCTTTAACAAAATTTAAAAAAGATTATTAAAGACGTTTTTGACCAAAAATACCTTTAACAATCCCTCATAAAAATTTATTGAGGAGATTATTGAATGCGTTTTTGACCAAAATGCCTTTAATAATCCATTTCAAATTTTTTCAGGGGATTATTGAAGGTGTTTTGATGAAAAATACATTCAATAATCCCTTTTAAATTTTGTTGATGGGATTATTGAAGATTTTTTTTTCAAAAAATGCCTTCAATAATCCCTCATAAAAATTTATTAAAAGAATTATTCAAGATATTTTTGATCAGAAATGCCTTGAATAACTCTATTAAATATTTTGTAAGGCATTATTTAAGGCGTTTTTGACAAAAAAAATACCTTAAATAATAAAAAAAATGACAGGCTTACGAATTTAAATAATTTTCTTTACCTCCACCTTTCATTGACTCTACATACTTAATTTTCACCTCCCACTAACTCTCTTCACCTCTCATTGACTCTATAAACTTAAGCCTATCGGCACCCATTTTGTTTTAAAGCTGAATCAAAGTTGAAGCATTAAAACTCTTGTCATTTCTCAAAAGTATTTTTTATTTTTTGCATTTCAATTTTGTGTCATCGAGCATGCCTTTTTTTTGTATTTTTTGCTGTATTTGATGAATCTAAGGTTAGTCTTTGTCACCTTAAAAAGTAGAGGAGGGCTAGAAATGTTATTAGCAGCACTGTTTTTGTTAATGGAACAACTTTAATAGGAAAAATAGATGAAAACTTCATCTGTTCTACTATAGATTGGTGGCCTCTTGATAAATGTGACTATGGAACATGTAGTTAGGGAAGAGCTTCTCTTCTTAATTTAGTAAGCAGCTTATCCTTAGGCTTTTCGAATAAAAATATCATAGAAAAAAATCATTCTTTCTGAAATTTTAATGCTTGCTTCACTTTTACAGGAATTTCATAAATAACAATCTGGCTGATCAGGAAATGAATTGTGTGGCTCTAGCATTGGAATAAGAGTTGCAGCAGATCAATATGCATTTGATGTGAACAATCTTCAAAATATTGATCAGAATATATTTAGAGGATTTGAGGTTCAACCATTAGTAATAGCACTAAGATGATTCTTTGATGCAAACTTCGAACACTATGCTTGTAGACATTCAATCATAGATATTAATGTTCTTTTTTTTTTTTGGATTTGGTACAATAATGTTAGTTCTGGACTTATTTTAAATTTGTAAATTATAAAACAATTTGGTTGTTCTTTTATTTCAAATGTTATTAAATATTTTTACTTTTTTGTGTATTTTTACATTATCTGAAACCATATCATATTATGATTATAAATAAATTAATATTAATAATTAAAAATGTAATCCAAAATTTTTTTTTTACCGATGCCTTAAAATTTATAACAATGCTTTAAAACATTCGAGTTTATATTGACGAGCATTAATCATCGATATAGGCAAGAAAAATTAAAACGTACAAGTCTAAATTGATGGGTGTTAACCATAAGTAAAATGTATAATAGTGGAACACACAATAGATGCTATACTAATAGATATATATATATTTACTAACGGTCTTAAATCATAGGTATATCTCTATAAGCTATTTCGACACATTAAAAATTGTCAATATAGGTCTATACCGATAAAAGATATACTGATGGTTAAAACTTTATCAAAAAATATATTTTGACTGTCAATATAGAATTTATAATGCTATACTGATAGATTTTAACGTTTTACCGACGTTTTTTTAAGCGTCACTGTATATCAAATTTCTTTTAATGTCTTACACTAACAATTCTCCAATAATCCAACGCCCAAATATTCTAATTCCTTCAACTACCACTTTTATTTTTTGATTTATCTAATGTCTCTCTTTTCCTTGTATCATGATGACTTCTCCAATCTTTCAAGAAACCTAAGAATATCATATCTTTTCATTTCTGTTTTTCTTTTTCTATGATCAATGTTTCATAGCCTTATTTTAACGTGAATGTATGTATAATCACATTTGGATTGTTTTTCTCCCTAGCGGGCAAAATGTTTCTCATTATCCCTTTGGCAAGCCTTGAAGCTTGGGCTGGCCTTTTTTTTCCCTTGCATCCCCTGAATGCTACAGCTATTAGTCCAATATTCATTCATGGCAACTTATTCAACATTAATTTCTTGTCCACTCAAAAACTCATTCCAAACTGGATTAGGCTAATATGTGTCCTTTGTTTTTATCACTTGATGACTTTATTTTACAAAAATTCATATCTAGAGCACTTATCAGTATTTAATTTAATGATAAATATATGCATTTCTCTATTCAGTTAATTAAGTTAATATCTCCTTTCTCAAATTTACAAAAAAAAAAAAAAAAACCAAGAAAGCAAGAGAAATCTACAAATGATTATGGACTACCCTCTAATGTCTCAAATCTAAAGTACACGCTAGTTAGGTAATGGAGGACGTTGCCGCAGAGGCCACAGGTACACTGTGGCTACGGACCACTAAGGGAGTTAGTGGTCTTTACAGAACCAGATATAATCAACAGAAACATATTGGACCATTCCATAGCCCTTAGGTTCCGGCCCAATTCATTGAAACCTTTTGAACCATATGGAGCCCGACCTGTCCAAGAGATCACTTCGCCTGATGCCCTGACAAATAGCGGTCTGACGTAGACAACATGAGCCTGGCGGACCCATGACATCCTAGAATTATTGGGCTCAGCCGAAGTTCAAGGAATATCAAAGAAAAAATTGATATCGGACATTGCTTTTTATTTGGCGCATGGTAAAAACCAGAAGGAAGGTTGGAGTTCAGTGCTAAGCCAAGGGGGCCGCAGATGCATGAAACGGGTGCGTTGTTCACCGCCTATTCGGCCTAAAAATAGGCTCATCCAAGTCTACGTCCATGGTTTAGATGTTGTCCTCCCCTGGCAAAACTCATTGTCCAATACCCCATATCAGCTTGCCACATCTAATACTACCACATATTCTCGTTTTATTTTTCTTTTCTTTGAAGGACAATTGCTTTTTCAAAATTATCCATCAGAAATCCCACAACTCAGGATGATGCCCATATATTGTACCTATTCTTAATCATTTCGCAATTTGCTTTCGGATATTTAAGAATCTTCCTCCCAGAATAGATACAAGCTGTTTTTCAATGAGAATAGTAAACAAAGCAGCTGAGTTCGCCATCACTTTCATCTTTGAATTTATTTACATTTCAGCCAAAACCGACCATAGAGTAAGAATCATGTAGCAAGATTTGGTTTTTTGAGATAAATTATAAGTGGAGTCCCTGCTGCCGACAAAAAATCAGATTTGGTAAAATGGCAATCTAACAAAACTAATCCACTTTGTACTACAATATTAAATCTACCATGTTTGACCTAGTGGTTTGGATGTTGCTATCTAACACTCGATCCTAACAAACCAAGCTGTTTTACATCACGAATGAATTCAAGGTGCAAGTTACTTGCATGTTAATCGTCACTGTAGTTTCTCTCCCAGGAATAGGATACTAACTTTTAACTGAAATTTTGATATGTACCTATTCGTTTACACAATTTATTCACTAATCAGAGCAGGTGTTCTAACTTCCACAGTGTCCTAATATTTCCCTATTTATTTATAGAAAGTGTTACCAGTGTCTAGTGGGTGACACTTGTTAAGATGATATTTATGAGTCTTTTCCTATAGACAAATTATTTAATTATTATTTTAAAATTTTTTTGCAGTTAATGCATTACTTTTATCAAACTCAAGTTTAAGATGCCATTGTTTTTTTTTCTTTAAATATCATCTTAAATTTTTTATTTATGACAAAAATTATAATTAATTCATTGTTTTTTTTTTTTAAATTAGTACTTAAAACTATCAATGATTGAATTTCAGACATTAAAATTAAAAATAAAATATGTTATTAATAAATCAAACATCAATTAACTGTGTTCTTAAAATGCAGTGATTTTTTTTTAAATGAAAGCAATTGAAGACCAAATCTATTAGCAACGGTTACAACAAGTAAAACAAAGTGGAGTTGTGGAGGTACATAATATGGGTAAAACAACTTACTACTAGTTATTGATGTGACTGTGACCAGATTCAAATTTCAAATTCGATTTTCACTTGGATGGTAATGTTAACATGGAAACAACAGTCGAAATGTGATATACTGCGCAGCACTAGTAAAGTTATAAAGTAGATTTATTAAGTGGCATTTTGGTTTGACAATATGAATGGATTACATTTAAAGCTGGTGATTATGACCAAATATTTGGCTGTGTCTGTCTCTGTGTATTAAAAACAAAATAGAGACAGATAGACATGACTTAAAGAGGGAAATGCATTCAAAGCTCTATGTTTCCTCCGACGCTACGTGTTATGTATGTAGAATATTTAAGAGATTGTTACTCGCCTTATCCTTGCCGAACCCCCAACATGCCGAATTGCCTATCGGCTTCCTCACTTTTTAGTGACAAAATGAAGCGCCTGACATTCCTTTTTTTTTTTTTCTGAAATTTTTTGATATTCAAAAGGTATTTTAAATTTTAATTAATTTAGAATTGAATAAAATCATATTTAAAAAAAAATTAAATTTTTTAAATTTATTTTATTCATTCATAAAATTTAAAATTAAAATTTTATTTTAAAAAAATCGAGTTATTTATTATTTTCTTTGAAAAATAAGCAATTGGCAACAAGTAAAATTAGTGATAGGCCGTAGGGGATATGTTAAATTACTATAGAATAATAAAGCAAGAAAAAGGAGAGAGATTTGCTGGCATGAACTCGATAGAGTAGAATGTGTGTGCCATTCATTAATTTGCAAGTGGGCATCGCAGTTTTCAAGTTTGAAGTCCGCATTCAAGTTAATAACCATTAATAAGCTTTGGGGCCGAAATATGAAGACTGCTTAATGCTTACACGAATTCAACGTGTTATTAATGAAGAGTGAACAGCGCGTCATGCACCACAACTCCAATTGAAAACAACAACTCATCAAGCAACTAAGCAAAAATTAGACGCATGCAAGTGTTAATTAATTGAAGAAATCTGTCCTTCCAAGGATATATATATATTTTGTGAATATATTAATTATATTTTCTATAGTTGAATTTTTAAAAAAATGTATAAATTAGTAATTAAAAAAAATAAAATCTACAATTTATATCATTAATTTTTAAATAACATATTATTTTAATCTGAATTCTAATATTACTAATTTCACTCACTTAAATGATATTTAATAAGTATAATTTTATTATATGTATATTATTTATTAAAAAAATCTTAAATATTTTATAAAAACTTTCATGTGGATATCATCTTATACAAAAATAATTAATCAATTCTAAATATTTTTACGGTTTAAAGAAATTAAAAATATAATTTTAATTTATATTAAAAAAATTGATAATATGTGTGGTTAACAAATAATTTCAAAAATTACATATATAAACTAATATGATTAGAGAGATTAGAGTATAGGTTAATATGATACGTATTGAAAAATTAATGTTATAAATTATATATTATTCAAAAGTTCATCATGTAAATTATATATTTTAATTCTTTAAATACTAATTTATATATTTTTTAAAATTCAAGTATAAAAAATATAATTAACTTATAAACATCAATAATCATCAAATATTTTTCAAAAAAAAAAAAAAAAAAAAAAACTGAAGGTAATGTCTTCCAGTAGTTTGCAATTTACTTTTGCTCTCAACAAAAGTTGCTTAATGGACGGTTCATAATTACATATACAAGGTTTTGAAAGTTTCAAAACCCCACTTTGACAAATTATTTGGTGGGAGAAATTTGACCACATTTTATTTGAGCTAAAAAAGGGAAACAAAAAAAAGGTTATTAAAGTCTCCTCAAAAGAACTGGTCATCACGTTGACGACCACATCTTAAGAAAGCGATTTACAAGTCTGCATGCGTATTCATCATGAATATCAAAAAGCAAAAAAAAAAAAAAAAAAAAGAAAAGAATTACTGAAGGATTGAAGAGATTAAATACTGGACATGGATTAGTGTTGTTTATCTTTAACCACTTTGTTGAATAATTTAAAAGGTGTCCGCCCACCATTATCCAATATTGACCATTGTCGATGCTCCAAACTGACCTCATATTTTGAATTTGCTTCTCTTAAACAACTGACCAGTGCAATTTCTTTTGTCAAATACGCGTAATCATGGATCCAACTATAGTTTAGTTCAACTAAAATCACCGACCTTGCTTACCACCACAAATAATCATATCAACTTGCCATATAATTATTACTTTTATTTATCATATTACACGTGACATTAGGCTATCATATTAAAACAATTTTAATGATTTTAATTATATTGCATTTCATTAATGAGAGATTGTCAAATTTTTTCCATATTATGATCAATTATAATTAAATAATATTATATTTATCATATATTGATTTTTACAGAGTTTAAAATAATTTTAATTTTAATATATTTAATATTAAATTTTAAATTTTTTTATAAAATTAAAGTTTCATAATTTTTAATGTTAAGAAGCAAAAAAAATCATAAAAATAATTTTAAAATATAAAAAGATAAAAATTTTAAATATTAAAAAAATAAGACATAATTTTGAGACATTCAAAAAAACTTTTTAATTAAAAAAATGAAATAAAAAGAGTAATTTTATATAATAGAATTTGTTTATAGTTTTCCATCTAAAAATTAAAATTCGTCGTACGATTAATATCCATAGGAAAATATAATATATATTGATAATTATCATGATACTAGTAGTCTTTATTAAAATATTTTTTTTTATTCATTTGCACCATTGAAACCATAAATTAGAAATTTATGATTTAAGTATAAAATTTTAAATTCTTAAATGAGATTTCAATAACTCATAAGCGGCTCACAATGTTTAACTTAACCTATGAACTTCAAACAATTGTGTGATCGTCGAATAAGCAAATTTAACTATGTGAATTGTTTTCATACATGAATTATTTATGGATAGGGCCTACCTGGAAACGAGACAAGATATCAGAAATTACTTTAAAAAAAAAAATTAATAAAACTTCAATCACTCTTTTTTTTTTTTCCCCTTAAATTAATTATAATAATTGATTGTTTGGAATTGGGGGATGGGGCTGCTCTTCTCATATAAACCTAATGTACTTTCCAAATGCTTGTTAAATGCTAATTATCTGCTATATGTATACGTAGGAACGAATACCATCTTTTCAATCTTAATAATTATATTAACAAGAGTCTTTGGGTGCTAAACAACTCGGCATGTTGCATAATTAAGCGACAAAGCAAAGATTAAAAAGAAAATAATAAAAAAATATCAGTCTCTCGCTAATATTCTTACATCACTCCCTTTTTTTCTTTTTTCTGGGGTACTTACTGCACTTTTCTTTGTTGGCAGCACATATAAAAAAGATTTGTACTACTAGCTTAGTACAATATCTACAAATATTAAATCAGAGTATGCATTAAGGGAAAATTTTATATTCAAAACCCAAAAATAATGTGCGTTTAAGATATTTCAGTTGGAGAAAAAAATATATATGGGCACTTTTCAAGCTTGGGCGGCTACCTAATCATGCAAGTTTTGCTGAAGATTAAGGTGGTCATTGGAATATTCTTACATCTTTTTATAAAATATTATTATAATAATTTATTAATAATTAATTTTTTTATTTATATAAATTTATCAATAATCCAATTCTTTGATGGAAGATGATTTGGATTTATTATGATGATTTTATTACGGTTATGTTGAATTGTTCATAATGTTTGAAGATTTTAATTTTAAATATATTATAAATTATGGATATTATTATTTTTATTAAGTTTGTTTTAGGCTTTATCTCAAATGGAGTTATGATTAATCAATATTAATTTTCAGCATAAATAAATTAATAATTGTGTTTTTTTATGTAATTTGTATTAATCATATTTAACCGTGCTATGTTGTATAAAATTTAAATATATTAATTATATTATATCACATGTAATATTTAAAATAAAAATTATATTTGTATTTTAAAATTTTAATACATTAAAAATTTTGTATTATGATCGTATTTGTGTGTTTGCATGCTTTACAAAAATGCAAGAATTTTGAGACATAGGCAGGGCTCGGGAGACCAGAAATCAAAGGATTTTTGGATAGGAATTGTTTTCAATATTAAAATTCACTTCTGCAGACGGCAGCTAAATAGAAACCAAATCAAACCCCCGTTAATCTCTGTCCCGTGAATTAATGGCACTTGGGAAATTCAATTGTTTTCCCTTTCAGCCTCAGGCTCCAACCAACCGCTCAAGCTAAGTTGGCTAGGCCTTTCCCTGCAAGACACATGTGCTTGAAATGTTCTCCGCACGTGCGGCTGATGTGGACTGTTGAGCTTCTCATATGCCAGATGCATGCTGCACGTAAACCAACTCCATCATCATAGTTAATGTGGACGATATGAATTTTAGGGCAAAACATTATTTTACCAATTTGTAATATTTTTTTACATTTAAAGGTATTTTTTTTTATAGATTTGATATTTTTAATGTTTGACCGACCTTATATGAGCACCTTTTATGATTGCTAATGTGGATGAGCACCTCATCTAACTATGTTGACATGTTATTTAGGAATTGATTCGCCTTCGACCATATCAACCAAAACTATTCCACATTAGATGTCACCTGTTATGTTAGCTTAAGTATAAATATGCCTTTTCTCTCACAAGTAACATTAGGTCATTCATTCTCCTCATTTGTTCCCATTTTCTATACTTTCCTTCCTTTTTTCTACATTTACTCTTTGATTTAAGTGTCGAAGTACAAAAGTCGAAAGCACATTTAGCTTTTGCATATTATCGTTGTTTTTGTTTTCAAGGATTTAAGTTATTCCGAAATTTGACACAAACATTTTGTGAATCAAGTAGAAGTCATCACCTATTCTAGAATGATGCTTAGAAAGAAAGTTGTGGATGAAGGAGATCCAACCATCGTGGTCAAATACCTCACAAACCAATCTAGTGAAACTTAATCACAACTTTCACCAACAACGGAAAGGTTCGATGCTTTAACTCATAAGCTCTAAAACCTAAATGAGTTACTCTAAAACAGCTTAACGCCACTTCTATTATTGAAAAACCTCCCTTTTACACTCTGATAAGCCTAGAAAACCATCATAAAACATGATAATGATGCTAGTTCCTTAGCATAAAAAAAAAAAAAAAGAAAAGAAAAGAAAATAGGCCATACCTATCCTCAACAAAGTAAATTACTTATACCAAGCTGGCCATTACTAAGCTAGCTGTGATCGAGGTGGTGGCCGACCTAAGGAAAGAAAAAAAAAAGAACCAATTGAGCTGGCTATAGATACCATATTTAGTATAAGGCCCAAACCAATTGGGCCCGAACCCATCTAAGCCAAATTGTTGAATTTTAGTTTTTATTTTTGAATATTGTTATAACGTATCGATTTGGAAAAACGATCGCTAGACGTTAAATATCAAGAGTTGTCACTAATCTTTTTTGTTAAGGTGTAATTGACCACCAATCCTATCTTTTGGTCTATAAATTTGAGGTTGGGTTTGGGAGTACAATTACGAGTGAAAAACATTATAGCACTCCCACAACATCCATCCAAAAATAATACCAATTAATCTTATATAATCCTAAATTGGTCTCGTTTGAATAGTCTTTTATTGATTACTTTCTCATTTTTAATTTTTAATTTTATTATTTGAATATTGAGAATTTTTTGAATTATTTTGACACTTTCGATATAACTTAAAAAATTTTCTTACCTCAAGAGTATTAAAAAAAAATCACTTATTTTCTTGAAAAGAGTCTATTATCATATTTACTTTAATATTTTTTTTAAAACAAAGTAGATCATACACTTATGATAAAATTAGAGGAAAGTCACCGCTTGTACTTCCTCTTAATTTTATCATTGACAAAAATTTTAATTTATTTTATAATATTTATTTATTGTTTATTTTATTATTAAGATAAAAATTTTTATTGGTTAAATTTTCAAAATATTTTCAACACTTTCAGATTATTTTAAGGAAAAATTGTCTTGCTTTATGAATTTTGATAAAATCACCACTTGTGACTTTTATTCTTGTAAAATTTTATTTACTTTGACAATTTAAGCATTTTATATTTTACTAATTTTTATTGAAAAGATTTTCAAGAATCTTATCAACACTTTTTGCAAAATTTTGAAAAATACTTTTTATGAATGACCACTTGTGATTTTATTATTATTTTTATTATTTTTAATGTATTTATTTAATTCTTGCTTATTGTTTTTATTTTTATGTTTAAAAAATTCTAAAATATTCTCAGTATTTTTAAAATATTTTAGAAAATTCCTTTGTATGAATATTTTCAATAAAATCACCACTTATGATGTTATATTTATTAATATTATTTTTTTATGCTTGAAAATTTTTAAAATATTTTTAACACTTTTAGAATATTTTAAAAAATTTTTTTGTGTGAATATTTTTAATAAAATCATCACTTGTGACTTTATTGTTATTTTATTATTTATAATTATTGGGTTTTTTTATATTTTCTTTATTCTTGTTCACTAAAATTTTTATTTTTATTATTATTTTTTTAATTATTTAAGAGAAAATTAAAATTCCAAATTTTCCTAGGGTTATTTTTTAGCAATTATTTTAAATTAATTTTAATTAAAAATATTTTCTATTTTCTATCATTTATTTTATTTTTCTGTTAAAAGTTTATACAAAAATAAAATAAAAATACCATAACAATTACAAATTTAATAATAGAAATATACAAAAAATTGAGCAAAAAAAAAATTATGATAAAAATACCTAATATACCTTTGATTAATGTAGTCAATGATGACTCGATTCGGTTAACAACTCAGCTTCATTGCTTGTAAGATAAAACGGCTCAAACAGATTGACTCGATGCAAAAATCGTCTTGACTTAGGTGACTTAGGGTATAGAATGGTTCGGGCCGATTCATTAAGGGTTCCATCTGGTTCGATGTGGTTTTGGAACGGTCCAATACGATTTATACCAGTTCAAATTGGTTCAGTAGAATAGCTTAGTGACCAGTTTAGGTTTACGGATTGTACCTTCCCAAAACAATGTTGTTTTTTTTTTTTAAATAAAAGCTAACTCTTTTTTTTTTTCAAATCATTTTAATCTTTTCTTAAAAAAAAAAATACTATCCTTTTCTCTCAATTTTTCCAGCTGGTCAATATCTAAAAACCAGCCAGCCACCAGTGTTGGCCATCGTGGGTGACCTTTTTTTATCAAAATTTAGCCTATTTTCTCCTTTTAACTTTTATTTTTTTCCTATCTAAGTGGTTTTCCCATTGCTAGATCAAGGTACACAATCTGTGGCTTTCCTTTTTTGTTTTGCTATCCTTCACTGTCGAAACTACCTACACTTTCACTATGTTGTTCTCGCTCCCTAGATCTCCACCAAATTTTGAATCTTACAACTCTTTCAGAGCTCCAAATCGAAGAGCCAATGAATACTCCTCTTATTTTATGAAATTTTTTTTAGTGATTTTTAAAGAAAAATAAAAAAAATTATGTTTTTGTTGTGGTTTCCCTATGGGAAATGAGAAAAAAATTTTTTGCTTCAATAGGGTGTTTTGGTTATGGTATGGCAGTGTGACAGTAGTGAACTAGGCTCAGTTAATGTTGGTTGAATGGTGGTTGTAAGCTATGGAAGAGCTTGGTGGCTTTGTGGTTTGTAATTGAATATATTACAGTTTTGGTTGAATCTGTTATGGTTTAAGTAATGTTAGTGATTTAGGTAGTGTTGGTGTTGGCAATAACAATAAGGGTTGGCTTAAGGCAGTGGTGCTTCTCAGTTTATAAGTGGTTTTAGGCAATGGTGAAAGCAATTACGATTTAAGTGGTGGCATGGATGGAGTTGGTAGTATTAGTGTTGGGCAGAGAAAAAGTCTAATGAGGTTTTTTATTAGGAGTTGGTATGTGCGGGGTTATGTTAGGGCAGTACGGGGTGGTGAGTAGTTGGTGCAGTTGAGTTTTGTTTCTTTTTTTCTATGTCTCTTTGTGTTTTTTTTTTTTTATGTTCCTCTTTTAATCTGTAAATTGATTCTATATTTATAATAAAAATTTTCTAACCAATCCTGGATTTGAAGGGATTATAGAAGAAAAATGTGATGGTAGCTTTAAAATCTCCATTTGCAAAGTTAGATCATGAAGTTGGCAAGCTTAAATTTGGTGAAAAAAATGCACAAAGTCATCTGACACAATAAAAATTTTAACACTTTAACAGGCCTCTGCAACAGACTGTGCGCTTTTGTCAATAGATGAATTTCATTTTCTTTCATGCCATGTGTAACCATCTCTCATATAATCTAATAAATTCCTACTTTGACAATGGTAAAAATATTTCTTTTCTAATGCGGTTCGGCTATAAAATGAAGTAGCATTGTGTGAAAAGTAAAGTAACATGTGTTCTTATCTTTCATTTGTCAAACCATGACTTTTTGTTATTTTACTTTGAAATTTTGCGTGAATTTTTCTAATAGTAGCACATGTTGTAATCTTGCTTCACATTGGCTCAAGTATACAAAAAATTTGTTCCCATACTCAATGTACGATTTGCTTCTAGTTATCTCCATTTAAAGCTCTTATATTGAGACTTTTTATGCATGACAGCTACTCACCATATCCATTATTTCAAAACTCATACACATGAAATTTTTTGGTTAACATTACTTTATTAAAACATGGAAAATTATTGTCATTTATCATCTATCATTCTAAACAAAATTAAGTGCTACAGCTATCCTTCTTTGCATATTACTAAGAATAAAAAATAAGGTAAAGACTAAAAGACAACAATTTTGTTCAGACAAGTATATAATGAATTTTTTAAAAAATCAAATTTAAAAGCTCTTCTCATTAAAAGCTTTAAAAAAAATAAATTGAAACTAAAGCATAGGTATCACTGTTGAAAAAATAACTTCGAATATCACCACCGAAGGAAAACTCAAATATTACTATCAAGAAAATGCAAGTGAGTTTATATATCATCATTTAAGAAAACTCGAATATTACCATTGAAAAAATGCCAATGAGTTTTGATATCGCCACCGAAGAAAATTCAAATATCACCATTGAAAAAAATACAAATGTAGAGAAAAAATGCATATTCAAACTTTAAACTCCAATATCATCATCGAGTGATTTTAAAAATGTTTTGGATATCACCACCAAAAAAATAAAATTCAAGCTTTAACACTTGCATATCACCACCAAGAAAATATAATTCTAGCTTTAACACTCAGATATCATTACTGAAAAAATGTAATTCTAACTTTAACACTTAGATATCACTATTGAAAGAAACTCAAATATCACTATCGATAAAATGAAATTCATATTTTAATACTTAGATATCACCATCGAATACCTTGAAAATAATTTATCACAACATTTTTCTTGATCAATACCGATTTCACTAGATTGATAGTTTCCATGACAGTTAGATTGGGCTTAAAGCCTTTATCTTATGCCATCTCATTGAAATTTCTAAAATTTATTGATCTTTTGAATATGTTTTTACACATTTCTTTTCTTTTTTCTTCTTTAATCTTTCCAAATTTGGCAAACACCACTACAATACAAATGTTCTCTTTTAAAATGATGATGCAAATGAAATGTAAATGTCTTTTACAAAAATGCCTATGCATACATTCATATCAATGATGGATAAGCTAACGATGCAAATGCAAAGTTAAAAGATTTAAATGCTTGAAATTTTCTTTTCTTAAAAATAATGATTATCTTTTACAAATTGCAATTACATTTTTTCAACACTTGTATAAGTATCAACAATAAATTGTTAGAACAATCACCTACCTGGTAATAAAGTATTACTAAAATCCATTTTATTATGGAGAATAAATGTGTAATAATCATGCATTGCCAACTTTTTTCATGTGTCTCGCTTTTTTTTTACAAATTTAACATATTTAATGTTAAAATGGTAATTTCCTCACCATAAGGGAAATAATAAAAGATATAGCAAAGCCATAAAAGAACGTGGAGTCACAGATCCTCTTTAAACCATCAGATCAATATTTAATAATTATATCTCGACATCTATCATATTCATACAATAACTTCAACAATTAATGCAGCAACCTCACTTCCAGTTGGAGGAATATAAGTTATGTCTCTATCTTTTCTTGCACCAATCAATCTTAATCTCATAAGAATATAATCAAAATCACTAAATCTATCTTTGACTGTTCTAAAGACTAACAATTTTGTTATTTGCATCTAACATTGAAACCAAATCATCAACATTATTTGGATCAATTTTTGATGCCTTGGAAGAATTTTCAAAGATAGACATCCTATTTGAAATCTTATTTTCAGTATCATATATGTACATCTAAGTAAATTTAGGATTTTAATCAAGAAAAAGAAGCAAAGACCCAATTCTATGATGATTCTATCCAAAAGTCTTAACAATATATGGACCTGGTCTATTATAAACACTACCATCAATCCTACCTCCTATTGAACTAAATTGAAACATCAAATTATAGACCCGAATATTTTCTCTTAAATCGATATTTCTACACCCTTCATTATAATTGAGCAATTGATCTAAATATTATGAAGTTTTTCTAAAATGAGGTAACATGATAATCCCTTCTTGACAATAAAGTGTAAATATAAGATTTCATATTTTTTTTGACATGTTAACTCTTTCTTTATACCACATAACTATATCATAAAAATGACATACATTTTGGACCACTAAAATTAAAAGATTTGAAAATGTTCCTTAAAAGGACAAAAGAAAAGATATGAATATCAAACAAATGAGAAACATAACAACTAAAGAACAATAAAAAATAGTATGCAAAATATAGTAAAACTTACTTAAATGGTCAATTTGGCATATCACCTTGTGAAACACAATTGGTTGCTCCCTTGTTCTAAGGAAATAGCTATAAGATGCCAAAAAAATTTCATACAGCTAAATTTGAATCCTTAACACAGTGAGAAAAACTTGCAAAAGAGTCAAAGTTCAATGAAAGCTTTCTTTTTTTGACATATGAACAACTGAATCTTTTACAATAATAAATTTGCATGTTTTGACTTACAATGGTTTGTAATTCCCCATTACCATTAATAGAAGAATGCAAAAATACATGAGATTGATGGGTACCTCCTCCACTATTAGAAACCAAAACACGTTGAGACACATATGTTATGAAACATGTTAAGTCAGAACGTGAAGGTAAAAGTCTTTTTCTAACATCACCAACAAATATAACATCTCCATTTACATTGCTATTAATTAAACTAATATTGTCAAACTTTCTTACAATATTGGAATGTTGCATTGTATTATCAACTAAACTTGAATATCTTATTCTTTTAACTGAAGAAAAATGTCTACTATATTCAGATCCATTGACTCTAGATGAAGATGAATTACCTATACAAATAGCTTGCTCTCTTTTTAATTTGCATACAGTAATCTTTCTATTCTTCACTTCTATCCTCTCTACTGCAAATAGCGAAGTCCATAATTAAAAACAACAATTTATTACAAACAATTAACAACAAATATATGCATATAATACAATTAACTAATAAAACCACAAACTAAAGAAAGAATGGCATAAAAAAAACACTGAAACATAATATTATATTATATTTGTAATCTAATTACACAAATAAAACAATATTAGGCACAAATGAAACAAATAACTAGTAAAAAAAAAGTAACATAAAAGATAAACGAAAGTTGAGAAGCAAAATCCAAACTTAAAAGTTACTTCGTACATAAAGAATATAAAAAATAGTCTTTACTAACAGCTATAATCGATACACAATAGATAAAATGAATAATTAATCAAAAACATGATTTAACAGTTATTGATGGGAAAAAGTAAAAAAACATGTACCGTTAAACTTACAACGAATAAAATAAAGAGAAAAAAAAACACTGCAATAAATGAGAAAACAAATTCTAAATATATGTAAAGTTAGGAACTTTACCTAAATTAAGATCGAAAAACCTTTTAACTCTTAACTATAGAAATAGCAAAATTTCATACTAAATCTATAAAAAAATACGTAAAATGGATATACATACAACCGTGTATCTAAATAAACATCTTTCAAGTATAAACAAATAAACTAATGCAATTAAATATTGTCAACAATGTTTACATGTAGTAGGCAAAGTAACTAACTAACATAGTTTAATTGGTGTTGTCAGTTTCTTTCCCTAAAAATGAATGTGAAACCTGAGGCCATTAGAATAATATCTGTACTAAAATTTAAAATCTATTTTGTATACATGAAACATAAAATTTTATAAACTATTATATTATGACAGATTTAATAAATTATAGCAGTCTATTAATGCTCCAACCAAAACCAAAATACATGATCTAATAACAAAACATAAAAAAATACCCGTCTATCTTTTGAAAAAATTCTTCCAACTAGTAGATACCTTTTTTATTTTACATTACGATAAACTAATACTTTAAATAATTAGTTATAAAAGACAGAAACATCCAAGTACATGACTTCTACACTTTTTTTATGTACTGATATGATCCTATAATAATAAACGACTCTAGTGCTAGTAACATAATCCATAAATAAAATAAACCATAAACAACAAATATATGTATACAACACAATTAACTAATAAAACCACAAACCAAAAAAATGTCATTAAAAAAATAACAAAACATAATGTTTTACTATATTTGTAATATAATAACACAAATAAAACAACATAAGGCATAAATGAAACAGATAAATAGTAACAAAAAAAAAAGAAAAAAGTAAAATAAGAGAAAATAAGGAAAGTTAAGAAGCAAAATCCAAACTTAAAAGTTACCTTGTACATAAAAAACGAAAACAATAAGCTCTACTAATAACCATAACCTACACATAAATAAATAAATTGAGTAATTAATCAACAACATAATTTAATAGTTATTGATGGAAAAAAGAAAAAAATAGGTATTGTTAAACTTATTACGAATGAGAAAAAAAAAACAAAATAGTAAATAATGGAACAAATTCGAAACCTATATAAAGTCAAGTACTTTAGTAAAATCAAGATCAAATTTTTTTTTAACTTTTAACTATAGAAATAGCAAAATCTCATGCTAAATTCGTAAAAAAAAATGTAAAATGGATATACATACAATCATATATCTAAATGAACATCTTTCAAGTATAAATAAATCAACTAATGAAATTAAATATTGTAAACAATGTTCAAATGTAGTAGGCAAAGTAACTAATTAACATAGTTTAATTGGTGTTGTTAGCTTTTTTCTCTAAAAATGAATATGAAACATGAAGGCATTGGAATAATATCTCTACTAAAATTTGAAAATTTATTTTGTATACATGAAACATGAATATTTTATAAACTATCCTATTATGATAAATTTGACATATTATAGCAGTTTATAATGATTGAACCAAAGCCAAAATACATGATCTAATAATAAAACATAAAAAAATACCCTTTCATGTTTTGAATAAACTTTTTCAACTAAAAGATACATCTTTTATTTTACAGTATGATAAATTAACACTTTAAATAATTAGTTATTAAAGACAGAGACATCTAAGTACAAGACTTCTACACATTTTTATACATTGATATGATCTTATGATAATAAATGTTTCTAGTGCTACTAATAGAATCAATAAGTAAAGATAATAACTTACTGTAAATAATTAACAACAAATATATGCATACAATATAATTAACTAATAAAACCATAAATAAAAAAAAGATATTAAAAAAATAGCAAAACATAGTGTTAGACTATTTTTGTAATCCAATAACACAAATAAAATAACGTAAGGCATAAATGAAACAAATAAATACTAACAAAGAAAAGAAAAGAAAAAAAATAAAATAAGATAAAATAAGGCAAGTTGAGAAACAAAATCTAAACTTAAAAGTTACCTTGTACGTAAAGAACCTAAACAACAAACTCTACTAACAGCCATAACCTACATAATTTAATGGTTATTGATGGAGGAAAAATATACTGTTAAACTTACCATGAATGAAAAAAATGGAGAAAACAACATAACAATAAATGAGAAAATAAATTCTGAACATATGTAAAGTCAAGTACTTTACCTAAACCAAAATAAAAAAACCTCTTAACTCTTAACTATAGAAATAGCAAAATCTCATACTAAATCCGTAAAAGAAAATGTGAAATGGATATATATAATTATGTATCTAAATGAACATCTTCCAAGCATAAACTAATCATCTAATGCAATTAAATATTGTCAACAATGTTTAAATGTAACAGGTGAAGTAGCTAACAAACATACTTTAATTGGTGTTGTTAATTTCTTTCCCTAAACATGAATGTGAGAGTTGAGGGCATTGGAACAATATCTATACTAAAATTTGAAAACTTATTTTGTATAAATGAAACATGAACATTTTATAACCTATACTATTCTGATAAATTTGACATATTATAGCAATCTACTAATATGCCAACCAAAGCCAAAATATATGATGTAATAACAAAATATCAAAAATTATCCTTTCATCTTTTGAAGAAACTCTTTCAATTAAAAGATACCTCTTTTATTTTACATTATGATAAGCTAATACTTTAAATAATTAGTTATAAAAGACAAAGACATCCAAGTATAGGATTTCTACACATTCTTTATGCACTGATATGATCATCTAGTAATAAACTATTGATTACAATCAAAGTTAATTTTTATCATGAACATGAAATCCACATTTTTTCCTGCTAATCATGGTAGTTTCCTTAGAACAATGAATTGCTTGTGTTTAGCCCTCACCTAAAACATTATTATAATAGTAACATTTGAAAACCTAAAACCTGTATATAAACATAAACTTTCTTTTATTTTTCAAAACTAATTACAAAACCCTAAAAATCTTTCTCACCTCTTTTAATAAATTTCTCATATATATTTTTTATCAATACATTAATCAATGGAGAAATTACTATAAAAAAACAAAAATACACTAATCTCAAAATTTAATATCCACGAAATTTGACAAAACTCCGAGGCAAACAAAAATGAAAAAATGAATAAAAAACAAATTGACAACTTTATACAAACAAAATGTAAAACAAAAAGCTAATAAAAAAAACAAAAATTATGCAATAGGAAAACTTTGATAGCAAAGCATTGGCAATAAAAATCTTGTAAACCAAATTTTTCTCTAAAAGAAAACTTTAATAGTAGAAATAGATTGTACGAAACATAAAAAATAATTTTGTGTAATTTCTTTAATAACAGAGGATGAACAGTAACAAACCCAAAAGACAAATTTGTGTCTTAAACTTTTATGTTAAGAATTAAAAAACCTAAACCTTATTCAATATAAGAACATACAATAGGAAAACCAGGTCAACAAAACCCAAAACAAAAAATAAACACATTCAATTAAAGAAGAAAAAAAAGAATAACAAACTTGACCAAAAAATATGAAAAGAAAATCTGGAACACCAATGAAAACCCAAAAATAAAAAAAAAAACTTAATTTTCGTCAAAGATCAAAACATGCAAATAAAAATAATAAAAAAAAACATATTAAAAACAACATGCACAACAAAAACACCTAAAGAAAACTAATATATATATATATATATATATATAGGCTCAATTAAACAAAAAAAAAAGAACAACAAATTCTAGCAGAAAAAATCAACAAAAAATTTCAAGAGAAAAAAAATTTTTTTCACACACCACACTTTCTTAAAAGCTTTAGAACAACAATGAAAACATATACAAAAAAGCTTCCAAATTCAACTTTAAACAATAAAACTTTTTGAGTCAAAAACAGTTGTCAAAGAAAAATAAATACAAAAGACACCTATAAAAAGAAAAACAAAACAAGTGTAAGAAACAAAAAAAACTTATGCTCAATCTTACGAAAGCCATAAATCCCTATACATTTTTTTCCTTTTTCTAAAATGACACGAGACTAATAAAAAAAAAACATGTGTCCTCTTAAGAAACCTCATGAAACCCTTTTTATATAAGTGTGTATAGATATTCTAAGCTTTAATGTTAAAAGTCATTATTGCTTTCTTTATTTTACCTGTTTATTTTCTTTATTTTTTTTCTTTGGAGCTTAGTTATACGTATATTCTAAGCTTCAATGTTAAAAGTCATTATTGCTTTCTTCATTTTACCTACTTATTAACTAAGTATTGTAATGGATGGTATCTTGTAAGAAAAAACTTAGATAAAATTTTTTAGGTGAAGTTTTAGAATTTTTTTTATTAGAAATTAGATTTGATAATTTAAGAATATGAATGCAATATAAAAAAAATAAAACATGATACGATTTAAAATTTTAGCAATAATTATATACGACTTAAATAAACAAAAAATGTATTTTATATTTTCGTATAGACATAATTTATGACATATAATTTTCATATAAAATACAATATGAATACATAAATTTTAATATTTTACATGATATGAATACATAAATTATTAGGTCTACTAGAAATAATGAAATAAATAATAAAATTAAAAATCAAAACTGATAGATTGAAAGCTCTTGTTATATAGATTAAGTTTGTAAATTTTGAAAATATTTTAATAAATTTTGATATATTTTTTAGATAAATATTCTTAATAAAAATATTGATAGAATTTTTACTATTAAATAAATATTGAATAAATTTCTATTATAAATGATATTTTTAATAATTCTTTTACATAGTATTAATCTCCTCATAGTATTAATCTTCCTATTAAACTCTATCAATTTATTAATATAAATTTTTTATTAAAATTTTTGTTAAATCATTTTAATAAAAAAAATTTACAAACTTTACTTAAAAAACTTCATCTAACTTAGATTCAATGGGTTAAAGTGATGGAGATATAGGAATTATATTGATATTTTATAAAAAAATATATATTAGTGACTGTATTTTGGAGGAAAACTTTATTTGGATCATATGTAGTTAATTAGTAGAAAATAAAAATGATGATCAAATAAAGATTAAGCTTAATTACAATTAAAATATCTCGAGCTTGTGGTAATATGAACGATTGTCTTGAACATGGGTCCTGATTTGGTTAACATGTTGCAAACTTTAAATTAATTAATGTGAGTTGACAACATGGCCAAATTAAGATTACTAAAAACTGGCGACTCATTTAGTAGAAATTGAAACTACTGACCCAAAATGGAAATATTTCGGATTTCGGAGACAATTAATGGTCAGTTGAATGCCGATCGATTCAATTTACTGTTTTTAAAGCGTGGCTGACAAGAGTGAAAAGTAAAGTTTCACCTGGGTGAGCCCCAGCAGTTTTCCAAGTGCATTTGGGCGAAATTCATAGCCAGGCCTAGCTTGAATTCAAATTTTTTATTTTTTAGAAAAAGGGTTTTGAAAAGCGATGAAACCACTTGGGTGTGACTACCGTCATATCAGCACTTTCTCACCACCGTAGATTCTTAAAAAGATCAAAGTCATATGTTGACCCTACTAGAAGGACCTGACGAGACCAGAACTGACCACGTGTTATTTTATCTAGTCTGTCAATGGTTTGTTTTTCACGGGCTGTGACGATAGTTTTACCTTGATACCAAGACCACCCGACAAAGCAGATCCAGGCCAGGCCATAAAATCTAGCTTCCCACCCCTGGCTCTTTTCAGCTCTCTCTTCGCTTCCAACATGAAGTATTCAAAAGAAATGAAATTCTCTTAAAAGCAAAACCAAAAAATAGTTACGAAATTGCATTAACTGCTAGTACTACTAGTTAAAATCATTTGTTGTTTCTAAAAATGGTTTCGCTGGAAGATTCTCACTCCAATTCAAACCGGTTCTCGTTGGGTCGAAACTTCTACACGCCAGGTTCAGCTTCGACCACCAAAATCCACCGACACACGGGCCGTTCCATGCGTACGATACGCTCCAATCTCTACCAAAACGATAACAGCAGCTGCTCCTTCACCAGCTCCGTTCCTGAAAGGTCTGGATTTGTCTCCGAAAATCTCACCGAATCCGTTATCGACATGCGTCTCGGGGAACTAGCTTCCAAAAGCAACACCAAATCGATTAAGTCCGAGTCAGAAAACGAGGACTTTTTGGACATTTCTCAAGCCTTCAGTGATTTCTCCGCTTGTAGCAGCGATATCTCTGGTGAGTTGCAGCGCCTAGCGAGCTTGCCCTCAACTGAAAACGCGTTGATAAATGAGAGCAGCAATCGAGCCGAGTCTGAGCCGGAGCCAGAGCCGTGTCACGGCTTTCTACAGAGAGAGGATTTCTCGACAGAAATTATTGAGAGTATTTCGCCAGAGGATCTTCAACCCACAGTGAAGATCTGCATCGACGGTCTCCAATCACCGTCCGTTGCGGTGAAACGATCGGCTGCGGCAAAGCTCAGGCTGCTAGCGAAGAACCGCGTGGATAACCGTGCGTTAATCGGAGAATCCGGTGCGATCCCTGCTCTGATTCCACTCCTACGAAACAGCGATCCTTGGACTCAAGAGCATGCAGTGACTGCGTTACTAAATTTGTCACTTTTCGAACCGAACAAAGTCCTAATTATAAATGCTGGAGCTATAAAGTCATTAGTGTATGTTCTCAAGACAGGAACCGAAACCTCCAAGCAAAACGCGGCTTGTGCACTTCTGAGCTTAGCTTTGATTGAAGAAAACAAGACTTCCATTGGAGCATGCGGGGCAATCCCGCCACTGGTATCTCTTCTGATGAATGGATCCAACAGAGGGAAGAAAGATGCACTGACAACCCTTTATAAGCTGTGTTCGGCCAGGCAGAACAAAGAAAGGGCGGTCAGTGCCAGTGCAGTTAGGCCTTTAGTGGGGATGGTGGGAGAGCAAGGGACCGGGATGTCAGAGAAAGCGATGGTTGTTCTTAGTAGCTTGGCAGGAATTAAGGAAGGAAGGGAAGCTATTGTGGAGGAAGGTGGGATTGCGGCATTGGTGGAGGCGATTGAGGATGGATCTGTCAAGGGGAAGGAGTTCGCAGTGCTGACACTGTTGCAGTTGTGTGCTGATAGCATTAGGAATCGTGGTTTGCTTGTAAGGGAAGGTGGGATCCCTCCTCTTGTGGCGCTTTCTCAGATCGGGAGTGTTAGGGCTAAGCATAAGGTAATTTTAGTTGATGTTGATTGTCTTGTGTTTGAATGAAGATATTGAAATACGTTTCTGGATGTACCTTATTTCTTCGATTGTTTGCCGGAGGATAAAGTTGAATGCTTGATAATCACTACATGGTAGATAGCGTGTTTCTAATCCCTACACGGTTATTAAGTAGATAGTTGATTGAATTAATTGATTGATTAAACATCCTTAATTATTAAGACGTTGCACATGGATTAACAGAACTGAGCGTTGTCCAGAGTTGCTGAGTTGTTGTTATCTTCGCCATAAATTTTAACATATATCTCACGTAGAATGCTGAGTTTGCATCAGTTGTATCCATGCATTTATATATTCAACATTAAGTAATTTTTTCTTCATATTGAGAATTGAGGTTTTTTTAATGTTAATTTTGCAGGCTGAAACGCTTCTCGGGTATCTGAGAGAACCAAGACAAGAGGCTTCATCATCCAGTCCTTAGAGAAGAGAAGTTTAATTACTCATAGAGGTAATTATACTAGGTTATTATTATTTTTGTATATAGGGAGTGTCTAGATGGTTTGTACAGTGTGGTCGAGAAATTTGGCAGAATGATTGTGCAAGTAAAAATGAAAAATTAGGGGAGGCTAGTTTGCAAGAGACTGACATTTAGATGTATGATTTTGGCTATGTTATATTTTCCCTCTTATTGACTTATATTTTGATGGGGGGAATAATTGTTTGGCTTGTGGGTTTTGGGCTGATTAGATTTGGGTTATTTTCCTTATGTTTTGTTTAGGTAACCCAAATTCTATTGCATAGGTCTACTGAGTACTGATTACCTGTTTTCTGCATGGTGAAGACGAAGAGTATGTTGATATGCTCTGCCTCTGAGCATGTTTTTTTTTCTTTTAAAATTTTTCTCATCGCATCTTTGTAGCTTGAGCTTTATGTAAAGGAAACAATTGTGTTAGATTTGCAAAAAGTTATCTAAATGTCACATATCATAAACCTTTTTGTTCGTGTACTTTTCTTGATCATCTCTTTGCTGCTGCAGATGCAGAAGTAAACTGCTCTGTCTAATAGATATTTTTCCTTAAGTTCTTTGTTGTTCGGTAAATGCCCATAGCATGTTTATGCAACATCTGCTTCATACATAATGCAGGAGGTATGGTTCAGTATCTGGATTTCTTTCCTTTCCCACAAATTTCCCAGCTGCCAATGGGAATTATGATTATTGTCGAGGGATTGAATATAGCTTTAGGTGGATGCATGTTGTGGCATGGTAGGGCCCTTGATCTGCTCCTATTTGGTGTAAAGTAGTTAATCTGCTGGGTGCTACCATCACCATTTGTCTGTCCTACTTGCATACATCTAGCAATGGCCACCAACCGGTTCAACCCCACCACAGATACATATATTGAAATTTGTATGAGAGCAAAACTTTCTTTTTCATTCTTTGTCGTTATTAAACATGCATTAGCTGGCAGAGCAGGTGTGTTTTGTCCCACTGTGTGAAGGATTGTCATTCCGTAGTCAAATTTATGAATTCAAGTAATTATGAGACCAAGTGTCGGCATCCGTTGGTTAAGATGTTTGTCTTGGATTGCTCAAGCGTTGTCAGTTTCTACCGAGTCCAATGGCAAAAATTCCATGACATGATATATTTCTTCATGGAACAGAGATGGGCTGCGGCCCTCCATATACATCATTTTATTGACATGCTGAGCTTCAAGTGCTAACGCCACCATACAGGTTGTTCTTGGGTATGGTGGGAACTGGGAAAGGACAAACTCCATTCCCAGCAAAAAGGAGCTGCTTTAAAGAGAGAAGAGGAACTGAAGAAGAGGAGTAATACTGGAGGCAAGAAGTATTAAAGTCTGTAAAGCCTTTCATGAGTAAATTTTATCATTGATCACTAAATTTTCATCAAATTTTCATTTAGGTTAATTAAATTTTAATTTGTTTTAATAAAGTCATTGAACTTTGTAAATTGTATCAAATTTAATTATTTTAATAGATTTTAGTCAAAAAAAAATTAATGAAAAAAATACAAGTTGACTATTTTAGTTCTCACATTAACTATCACATCAATATTTTTTTTTTATGCTTTTCACATTAGCAATTTTAGACAAAAAATTAAAAGAAATTTCACTAAAAGATCTTTTGCTTATCATTGTTTTTACTTTAATATATCTTAGTTTTTACTTTAATATCATCAAAACAATTATAGCCACCACAATTTTTTGCCGCATTGAGTGATTACTTATTTTGCAGTAACATTGTTCTATAAATTTTTTATTTTTAAATGAAATTTATTAGAATGATAAGATTTTTTTTATTAATTTTGGATGAAATGATGATAACATTTAATATAATTAATAAAGTTTAGTTATTGTATTAGGATAAATTAATATTTAAATAAAATTTTGAAGGATAAATTTCAAAAATACATTTTATGATTACAATCAAAATAAAATATTTTTTAAGATTTAAAATATAATACTTAACTATTTAATATTTTTTATTGTTTTTATCTAAAATCGTTACTGTTTTTATTTTTTTATCTGAATTCATACTCTCTTCTTAAAAATTTATATTCTCTCTAAAAACTACTTTTTCCTCTTTCTAAAATCAAATTAATTCTCCTTTTAAACCCATATCAATTCACAAACAGTAATTTTCAAGCCATAAAAAAATATTTATTTTATTGCCAACAAACAGGAAGCTGTCAGGAATCGACTCAATCTAGAAAGCCAAAATTCACAAAGCAAGCAGTAAAAAATTCACAAACAAAACCTCACCAGAACAACTCAGAAACAAATCAGAATTCTAGCAAACAATCTTAAAGAAAAATCCACTATCAGAAATTCAGTCACAGAAACAAAAAATTACCACCCAAGCAATAAAACAGAAAATTACAACAAAGTTATGAGATTTAGGGTTCGATCTCTTAAGATTTATTCTTATAAACAGAGGGAAGAAGCATTACTGGTATAAAAGGAGTAGAAGAAGAAGAAGTCCTCAGTGGTCTTGGCAAGGTAACAGACACTGGCTGAGGTAATGGGATGTTAGCAATTTTTGGGTTTTTTGGTTCTGATTTGGTGTAGTTCTTAAGAGTTTGAAAGTAGTTGAGAAATTTAAAAAGTGGTAGCAATTTTTATTTAGTGTTTTGACCTAGGTTTGTGCTGGAGACTTGGAAAATTCTAAAAGAAGAAGAAGAAAAGAGAAGAAGAGGATTTGTTTGAGGCTTTCGAAAACTACTGAATAGCGCACGGTGGGTGGACAGCAGGAGGTGAGCCGTAGATCAACTCCAATTTTTGGATTGTTAATTTTTTGTATTCAAAGTTTGAAAGTTTAAAGAGAAGGAATCCAATTTCTGGGTGGTTAATTTTTTTTTGTTTAAGGTTCGGAAGTAAAGAGAGGGAATGTGAAGAATTTTCGATGTTGTAAGAGTTTTTTAGTGGTTTGAAGGATGTTGTTAATCAGTTGGTTTAGGTTTAAAAGATAATTGATTTGATTTGAGGGAGGGAATGGATTTTAAGAGAGAGAATGAATTCATATGAAAAAAATAAAAAATGAAAAAAAAATAGTTTTGGATAAAAAAAAATAAAATAAATCATAAAATATCTAAATTTTACGTTTAAACATTAGGGGCACTTTTATTTTAGTTTTATAAGATATACCTAAGAAATTTATCTAATTTTAAATAAAATTTAATGACCGATATTAACGAAATGTACTGACCGGTAATAATCCGCAATTGCAGCATGTTGCCTTCGTATTTCCAATGGTAACTAGTTAAATATTTATGGCACAAAAATAAGTATCCCTGTTCGGAAGGCTCCTCTAAATTGTGAAGAATAGGTTTTCGTTTTAATTCCTCGTTACCTATTTACTACTATGCACATCATAAACCACACAATAAAATATAACGCGCGTATATAATAAACCAAGAAATCTCTGTAGACGTAAATGCTATAGAAATTGTCGCTGCCGTATTTATTTCATCATTAATACGATTGCAACTGAATTGCAAGGTTATCAATGAAAGTAAAACAAACAGCCACAGGGAGGGCCTTCAACAAAAATATACTTCCGCCTAGGCAGGTTCGGACTCACCCTTTGACATTTTCCTGAATGCTTTCGGCTTGAAACCAGTTTTCAGCATCCGCTCAACCTCTTCGAACTGCAGTCCTTTGGTTTCAGGTACAAACCAGTAGATGCAAATAAGTCCAATCACGCAAACTGCAGCAAACAGGAGGAATGTGCCAGAGGAACCCAGAGCTTTTGTCAAGGTTAAAAATGTCTCGCTGACAATGAGATTGGAGACCCAGTTAGAAACTGCAGCCATTCCTCCGCCAATACCTCTGTACCTAAGTGGGTAAATCTCAGAGTTCACAATCCATGGGACAGTTCCCATTCCAGGGGAGTACGAAATGATATACAATCCTAGGAGAACGACTGCCAGAAATCCGATTCTGCTTGGGCAACCATCCTTGAACCAAGTACGATGTTGTCCACGACACGAATTCTTTAGATCTGTGGTCAATGCCAAGCATGCTCCGGGAGAATACTGAACAAAGAAAAGAATATATAAATCAATCAAATTTAATTGGTTTAAAGTTTAACAACAATCAAACTCAAAGGTCATTGCTGCTATGGATTTATTTATTACTTAACGTAATTATGGAGTTATCAAATGTCTGCTAATAGTAATTTAGGATTCTTTTTATACCTGCAACCAATAGTGAGGTTGGAAGTGAGACAATATTGGATTGATTAATGAGTGAAAAAGGAAAATATACTTACTTCATTTACCCCATTAGCACAGAAACCACACTCAGCTTTCAAGCAAGACAAACAGTTCCATGATGCTGGATTAACAGCTGAGACAAAACTAGGACATGTAGCATTTGAAGCAAAGTGCATGGATTCGAACTGGTCAACTTTTGGAGAATGGCTGGCAGCCTGAGAGAACACGATCGATAACGCTGCAAGGCAAGTGATGATTCCTATCATAGAAATAATCATCATCCTTCTCCTGCCATATCTGTCAACAAAAGTCATGCTGGCAATAGAGCCAATAGCATTAAGACCAGAAGTTATTAGAGAAAGGGCCATTGCTGTCTTGTTTGATGCAAATCCAGCGAACTGAACTATGGTTGGGCTATAATACATTACAGTATTGATGCCTGAAAATTGCTGAGCCACCTGAACAGTCACACCAGCATAGAGTCCCCTTCGAACTACAACATTGCTCAAAGCACCCTTCACCTTTTGTATCAGATTATCCCCAATTGCATGCTCATCAGCCTTTTCAGTTTCCACAGAGATTCTCAAGGCAGTCAACTCATCTTCAACTTCGTCAGCAGGATAAATTTTCTCTAGGATGGACCTGGACTCTTCTACCTTATTCTAAACATCAACAACAATATATGGTTATTATTATTATACTTGGTCAGCAGCATAATTTTTTTCTAGGATGGACTTAGACTTTCTAGCTTATTCTAAAGGTCAACAACAATATATGGTTTATTGTTATTATACTTGGTCAGCAGGATAAATTTTTTGTAGGATGGACCTGGACTCTTCTACCTTATTCTAAACATCAACAACAATACATGCTTAATATTATTATTGCAAAAATCTAGCAAGAATTCCTTCAACAAAAATTTTCTGATTGCATCAATAGGGTCAAGATTTAACCTGTCTGTAAAGCCATCTAGGAGACTCAGGAAGTGACAGCATCAAGAAAAATTGAACCACGGCAGGGAGTCCAGCCACTCCAAGCATCCAACGCCAGGTTCCAGGGGCCTGAAACACAATAATAATATTGATTGTGAAAATTTTTGTTTGTCATTGGAGAGATACGGAGGAGTCCCATCAAACATTCCTATATTTACACTTAAACTTAAGAGAATAAGAGAAGATAAATTTTCAATTGTAGCCATTATTATCTCTTACATGAGTGAAGGCCAGATTGATTAGATAAGACAGAAACTGCCCTCCTGTAATTAGCAAACCATTGGTGCTAACAAGTGCACCTCGGATTCTAGCAGGGGAAGCTTCTGAAATATAAAGAGGTGCTGTCATTGAAGCCATTCCGACTCCAAAACCAACAAAAATTCTTCCAACAATAATCATCCACGGAGCTGGAGAGAGAGCCATAACTATGGCACCCACAAAGAAAAGAACATCAGCAACCAAAATTGATAGTTTTCTTCCGAATCTGTCATTTATCCATCCTCCAAATGCAGCTCCAATAATAGCACCTGCTACAGCCATACTCACAATGGTTTCCTGCAAATCAACATGTTAAAACATTGGAACGATAAGGAAATCCGAAATATGAACATTCTTTTCTTTGTCCCTCCTGATTTCATTTCCGTAAACATGAAAGGAGATGGTAACGACTATCTAACCTGTAGCCATGTTTTCCTGTCAACTTCTGGAAAGTCCTCACGAATATAAAGTAGGGCACCAGAAATTACTCCTGTACTTCAACAATGATCATATATTAGTAAAATAAGACATGTTTCCTTGAGTGACTAACATCATTTATGTTGTAGATTAACACACATACTGGTACCTGTGTCATAACCAAATAGGAACCCTCCAATCCCCGCTGACAGTGCAAGCCTCATAATGTAAGGAGTCTTCCATGTTGTCTTCCAGCATTCAGCAAACTGTGTCTTATCTGTTTTCGAGATGCCACCTTCCACCATTTTGTCATTACAGGCAAACTGAAATTTCTTTTGTTGAAAGTTATGAATTATCTATCCAAAGAAGCATTCAAATTCAAACAAACCACAGAGAAATAGGGACAGAAAGAGTTCAGAGTTGGAATAGAAATCCTTTCTGATTGATTGCCAAATCCCATTTAGAACTATACATATGGATATTCCAGCGACATTTTTCCTGTGAATTGAATTCAGAGATGGCATCAAAATTATATAAAAAAGAGAAGCAACAACATTGAAATTGACTATCTTTCTTATTTCCAGATCAAGTTTTAATAAAATTAACTTAGTACCATGTAATTAATTAAGCTTTGAACGTGTTGCTATTTCCATAACAAAAACTTTGAAGCAGCGAAAGTTAAGATACTCAAAAGATAAGCCACAACAAATCGTCAGGTTAACCATTCTTATTCATGCAAATCGTAATCGTTTGGATGATGATAAAATTCAATTATTCAAAAATAAAACTATTATGTGGCATTATCCAAAGAAATGGGATAAACCAAACAGCTAATCAGGATTAATCCGCAATTAGTTCAAATATGGGTGTCGCGACCTTCTTCTTTGACCAAGCCGTATAAGGAAACTGATTCTTCGGACTCTTCAGTAGGATTTTATGTTAAGTGGCACGTTGGGCCGCGATTTACAATATTAATCCATTGCTCCGAAATGTTTGGGCACGATAAGATAGCTTTGAGGGAAAATTTTTTGAAGATTTGCATGTTTTTGGATAAAGGAAATAATAGTAAAATACATGAGATATGTTCGAATTATTAATTTTTAAAATTTAATTTTAATAGAAAACTTCATGTTCATGAGCTTTTAATGAATTTTACATCTGTATAGATAGATGAACGCTATTTAGTTACTTAAAGCTTGAACGTTTCCGAGTTCTAATACTTTTGTTTTTTAGGAAACGTATTCATTTATTAAGAGTCCACTAGGACAACCTTTAAAATAGTTACTCCTTAATCCTCAATATTGTACCAAATATCAACTTTCATTTCTAATCATATTGATTGTAGAAAATGGAAACCAGCAAACAGATTATACTATTTTCATGTATGAATGTGTGTTAATGCCATACATTGCCATCTAAAAGTGTTTGGATATACAAGTAACACAGTCCATAAAAGTATAGGTAGAAGGTTACCAAATGAATGTGTCACAGATCTGACTCTACAGAAGCTGATAATTCAATGAAGATTTGTACTTGCAGAAAGATTAATCTCCTTAGTCTTTGAGTTTGAGGTTTCTTAATTCTCTACTAAATGACTCCAAATTGTTTTCTTTCTTTATGTAGCAGATATTGACAGACTGCTGGAACGATTTGGAAGATAAACCGATGTGGAAAGCGATCCCCACCATCTTTTTCTACTGTTCCATTGTCTCAATTTAACTCTTTATTACTATATTTAGAGTAGTAAGAGTAGTTCTTTTGAGGTTCAACACGTTTTTCTCCATTGGTCATCCAGTTTAAGTTATGATAAATATAGCAGTCTTTGTAAAGTGGTTTTTTTTTTTTTTTTTTGAGATCACATATGCTAAAGTCATTGCTTTTTTGAGCTCTTCTCAAAGATTTTGATGCGAATCAGCATTTCTAACAAATTAAGTTACATACTTTGATCGGAAAATCTGATAAACTCCTAAAACAAACTACTTCTGCGTCTATTAATTGTCTTGGTTTAATAATAATTATTCCCTACTTTCACCAAAAAGAATCTGTTAAGCTGTGAAGTTCTGTATTCACTGAACAGTATAGCAGCGAATCTGATAATAAGTAAAAGGCTTTTAAATATTGCATATTGCATGATCTATTTTTAAACACAAAAAGAAAATGCATATATTGAGCAATCGAATTTGTAGAAACTGTAACTTACGATTAAAAAAATTGTTTGTTAGTTTTTTTTTTTGTTAAATTATGCATACAACAAAAAGTTATCATTTTTGTTGTTTGATTGTACTTTAGAATAGTAAAGAACAAAGTCATTCCTGATTTCATGACTACCAATATCCCTCAGTGTTCATCATATAAATTCACCCAATAACTAACCAATAATCTAGCAAGATTTTATGTTTTGGAATAGTAGGAACAGATCCTGCTCATCTGCCAACATAACAGAAGCGAGCAGCAGAGTAAAATGGAAGGCCTAAATGCCACGTAGAATTACGAGATCAAAAGGCCAGTAGCAGTAGGCAGAATTATTGATTTCAGAGTTTGCCTGGAGCTGGAGAAATACAGATTTTTCATTTTTCATTAGACAAGGCCCAATTCAAACACATCCTACAATAAGAAAATCCCAAATGCAGCACCATGATTGACAGAATGGTGTAGCTCCCGACACCTAAACTATTGGTATTCCAATATCTCATCAAACCGTCGGCAACCTATTTTACTAAGTTGATTACCATGCACGCCCTGAACTTTTGATCATGCCCCTTCCTTTTCAATTATTTACTCTGACATTTTCTCCGTATCAAACAGTCTAATGTTGTCAGCACAAAGTTTAAAATTTATATAATCACATATATAGATCCTATCTCTGTTCTTGATGGTTTAACTACAATGAATGCAACAGATAAAAGAAATCTTTCGTACTGATTTTCGTGTTCAAAACGTCAAAACTACGAATGGTGGTCCTGCTATTTTTGGAGAGCTAAAGATTGCATTTAACCACGTGGAAGTGGCCAATTAGCTAGCTGCTTCAGCAGAAGCAGCAGCTGAAGTTCGTGCATCTAGGCAAATAAAAGTGGCAATGGCAGCGACACAGTATGGGGTGTGGGTCCTGCTTCTCTGTGGCTGCAGCACCTAACTGCAAGGCCGCCGAATCCATCCGCTGCATTCGATTAATTTCAAGAAGGTTGGCGACTGCATCATGCCACAACCCACAAGCTTAGTTTTGGTGTAGACAAGGCACTGCAAGATGATAAATGTTGGCTGAATATAGCTTTACTCTAGCCTTCTGTGGCCCGTATCATTTAAAAACATGTCAGCAATATAGGCCGTAACATAATCTGTTTTATGTGAAAAGTTCAAATAAAAAAGAACATATATTCCTCCATTATCACTTGGACTTGATGGATATCCCTTAGCTTAGGCCGTGGACTCAAACATCCCTTGTTTCATTTCAACTATAGTTTTTGCATATGGTTCTCCCACAACTAGAACATTGGAAAGCAATTTTTTATGCAAAATCATTCAAAGCGCCGGACTAGTAGATATTCCTCTCAATGTCCTTGACATTTCTTATCTCTTTGAGTTGTCAGAATTTAAATGGTTCATATTCTATTAAACAAATCAAACTACTTGATTTATTTTTTTATTAAGTTGACATGTACGATTTCAATTCGTACAATAATTTGGGTACAATTGTTACCAGACACAATTTTTATGACAAGATGTAACTTGCCACATGGATTAGTATCTTTCACTTCTATCCTCTCTGTTTTTGAAGCATCTTTTTCCATTAAGAAAGCGAAAATAGAAATAAAGCAGTACTAAATTTTTATATGGTTTGGAAAAGTCTGGGTCCATAGTCCAAGGAAGGAAAAATAAGCCCAAAAATGAGCCCAGGAACTTAATGGGAGGCTAAACTGGTCTGGTAGGAAGAGTAAATGCGAATCTGGGATTGTCTCTGCGCTCCGTCGTCTACTTGGAAAAGCCTAAGCCTCATTATTTCTCACACAAAGAACAACCGTTTAATCCTTTGATTTTTGTTCTCTAAGGCATTAACATTAGCAAATCATTGCATTCTTTTTGTATCAGATCCATTCTTAACCCTTTAATTTGATTGTAATTCTGAGAGAGAACGAAGGGTGCAGGGACCCTCTGAATTCTTCTTCTTATAGCTGGTGAGTGCAATGAAACACGATTTCTTTCTTTGAATTTTTAGACCCTTAATTTTGTTTATTTGATGTGTTTATGAATTTGATTTACGAATTGGGTTTCTATTTTACTTGTTTCTGGATAATTCGTCAATGCCGATTTCTCAATCACATTTTTGTTTTTTGTTTTATATAATATATATAAACAATTTATTTTGTATGATATTGCTAATATTTATTTCGTTAATAACTTAGATGCTAGTGATTCTATACGTGATTAATTATATTATCATTTCGCCCAATAATGCTTGAAGTAGTGTTTTTAACTGACATTTACAAGTTCGATAATATGGAAATCGAATTTTATATCTGTATATCTTGATTAGAATGGTTTTGGGCTTTGGGTTTTTTTTTTAATGTCCATAGTTAAAAAGCGGTTCAATATGTGAACTTGGTTGAGTCACTTGTTCTGGTGGTATTTGTGTCAACTTCGAATTATATAAAATTTGATGGTAGTTCGCTTGTTGATTTAAGTTTCTAATGGCATCTCTTTGATGGGAAACTGAACCTTGCATGTCATAATTTGATCTCTCTTTTTCACGATGCAGATACTGTACTTTGTGGTGAAGAGCATATCTTAATTTCTTACTCTTTGATTGTTGGAATTGATTTACCTGGATTTATAGTTTATCTCGTGGTCAGGGTTTACTAGTTTTTCCAATTTCAGTGAAGTATGTGGGGTAAAATTTTTGAATCTGTAATTTTAACTCTTTAAAAGACTCACCTATAAAGAAATAAATAGAAAGAGAAAAAGAAAGAAACCCTTTTAAAGACTGAGTTTTCAGCATCTTTCATAATTAAGACAAAGAAAAAGACAAAAAAACCTTATTAACAGCACGCCACAGTTAAAACTGAAAGTACGAGGCTTTGTTTATATGTGAAGTTCTATATTTTTTCTGCATGGTGGTCCAGAGGTAATGTTCAAAAGCAATCCTATTGAACGATTATCTGTTATCTTGTAAAGTCTAGTGCATAGTTCATGCATATTGCGATACTATCAAGCATCTTATATTTGTAGTTGGAGATGATCTGTTACATCATTGATTTCTTGAAGGTCTTCTTAGCTATAGAAATTTTGTTCAAAGAATTTTATCAGTTCTTAACCTTCCAATTCTGGCCTCTATCTTTTTCTTTTTTTTTTTTTTTATTTAATGTTGCTTATATCTGCAATTTTTAAAGTTCATACAAAAGTCAATATGATGTTTTACTGGTTAAGAGGCAAAATGGAACATAGGAATCTTAAGTGCATTATTATTTGGAATAAATTCGTTGGCTTGTTGTGTGAGATGTGTTTTTAGTTCCAATCCATTATTTGCATATTTTATTCGGTCTTGTTTGAGACTGCTAATTTGGCATTTATGAGGTTTTCTGTATCTTCTAAAGTAACTTGTCATGAAAATGTATTTTGCACTAATGATCTGACTTTTATCATATGTTCTTGTTTTGAGCTTCAAAGATCTAAGTGGTAGATGGAACTTAAGTGAGATATTCATGATCCAGGCAAGGTGGCAGGAAGTTCTAAGGAGGGATCAAGGTACTGTTCCTTGCCTTCTAAGGATTATATTAATATATTATCACATGTTGCACTTAATCAGTTAACTATTTTACACTTTAAATTCAGATAAAAAATTTACTTATCATGAATATTTTAGCTGTACACTGTTATTTTACTCTAAACCATGGCAATTTTTATTTTTATTTATGCTGATTGATTATACTTGAGGATCCTTCTCTTCTTACTAGTTGTTGGACCCAGTTGCAGCATATGCTAGTGGTTTATCTCTCTATTTTGTGTTGTCACTGCAGGGAACTTAACATATTCATTTGGAAGGGGTCATAAAGCACTCAGGGTAGATTCGCCTACGTTGCAGGATGCAGAGAATGGAGTAGAAGTTGTTCCTTTTTTATTCAATTGACCCAATATTTGCTTCACAAGATAGGTATTTTCTCAGATTCTGCATATAAGCAATTGTGAAGTGGCACCTTTGTACTTTTTATGCCTTCCCTGCCTTTCAAGTTTCCTTTTCCAGCTGCCTTTGTTCTTTTCTTCTCTAAACCTGTTTCTGTTCTTGAATAGGATAAGGTTGGTGTTTCTTAGGTGATAATTCTAGTCTTAGAAAAGAAACTGAATGCTGATTTTTATTCATTGTTGATATGGTTTTATAGAGTGACTATCCTTGGAAGGTTGGAAAATGGCTTATGTTTCAGAAGAAGAGAAAACTGAGGATTACCTTTTCAAGATTGTACTGATTGGTGATTCAGCTGTTGGGAAATCAAATTTACTTGCAAGATTTGCTAGGGATGAGTTCTACCCTAATTCAAAGTCCACCATAGGAGTAGAGTTTCAAACCCAGAAGATGGATATAAATGGGAAGGAGATTAAGGCACAGATTTGGGATACTGCTGGTCAGGAGCGCTTCAGGGCTGTTACATCTGCATATTACCGAGGTGCAGTTGGAGCTCTCCTTGTGTATGATATCAGCAGACGACAGACTTTTGATAGCATTGGCAGATGGCTAAATGAACTTCACAGTAAGAATGAAGATGATCTTGTCTTTTCTTTATTACACTGATGAAACGATGATGAACTTGTCTTTTCTTTATTACACTGATGATTCATGTGGAAACTTTCTCGATGAGAATCTCTTTTGTATGATTTATCCAACTTCACGAGTCCAAGATAGGTTAATTTTATCTTGTTTCCAAAGTGACTGTTAGCCATATTATGGCAAATTTTAGTAACTAGATTGGTGCTTCCTTTCCAAGCCTTTCTTGCAAATATTATGGATTTTTTGACCCTTGATGGCTAAAGATTGACTTTGTGCTTTGTCATTTTGAACAGCTCACTCTGACATGAATGTAGTCACCATTTTAGTAGGCAACAAGTCAGATCTCAGGGATGCCAGGGAAGTATCCACTGCTGAAGGAAAGGCCTTGGCAGAGGCACAGGGTTTGTTTTTCATGGAGACTTCTGCCCTTGATTCCTCGAATGTAGCAGCTGCTTTTCAGACAGTCGTTAAAGAGATCTACAACATATTGAGCCGGAAAGTTATGATATCTCATGAGCTCAAGAAGCAGGATGCTTCATTGAATGGGAAGACTGTGGTTTTACAAGGGGATGACAACCAAGAATCTGATATGGAGGCAAAAAAGGGTGGGTGTTGTTCATCCTGACGCTTCAGAAAATATAATCGTCTGCTCTAGTCCGTTATCTGGTTCTCCAGCTTGAAATTTCCACTGAAGTTCCTGATATTTCTTCTTCTCCATGTGCTCATTTCTTGATGCCGTTAAAATGATTATTTGAATAACATTTGTTTTACTTGTTCATGGCTATCTTATGGTGGCTGAAGAAGAGACTCTATGGATTAGCTAATGTAAATGAACTCAATGTGGGGATTGAAAGGGAAAAAGAAAATCAAATGATATTTTTTTTCGCATTTCAAACATATTTTCTTTATTTTGTCTAGTCGTGGTTATACTCAAATGTTGAGAAGTTGAAGACTTTGATTTCCCGTTTTTCGCCTCCCCATCTGTCTTCCTAATAATACTCCAATTACCTGGAAGCTATATGTTTTTCTGCTGTGACGTAATCCGATGCGACTGTGATTTACATATTCAAAGGTAAACCCTGTCCTATTTCCTACGACAATCACTCATTCGCGGATTATGCTCTTGGTAAGGCCTATTTTTTAAAGCATGGAAGTTCTAAAACAAAATAGTATGATAAAAGTACCGCAAGGAAGGATACAAACAAAGTATGGGATTGCTAGGAAAAATAGGGACGAACATCAGTCAACCATGTCTCGGTTGTTATTAGCGGTGCAGCAATGGTGCTGTTTTTTTACTGCTGTCAAATCTTCTGCATCTACAACGGTGGGATTAATTTTTTTAATTTAAGTTGACAGTTCCAAAGACAACTGTGCCTGAATCAAGGGTACAACTAGGGGAGCTTTCAATTTGTACAAGCATGCGGGGCACAGTGGGTACTAAATATCCACCATTATAAAGTTGCCTTTTTATTTTGTATGATTTATGAAGTCATGACCACATAAATAAATTAGTTGTACAACATCATTACAGTTTATAGAATTCCTGCAAGAGATAATTGCGAAGAACATTCTAAAATTCACCCCCTTGGTCAATTGGGGATAGTTCTAAAATCCATTGATGTATATGCTCTAAACTTGGCTAGGCTTACATTGTGGCTCAAAAACTCGCCTCCTCAGTAGTTGGACGCCTCAAGAAATACCGTAAACTATTAGCAAGAACCTGCCAGATTTCATATAGCAAAACTTCATGATCACAAAGTTGGCAACAGCTTATCATGTCTTTAAAAAAGATGCCCAAAGAAAGCAATTAGGATAAATGCACCACCTAAATGATTAATACTATACAAACTCTACTTTGATGTTCTTCAGAAAACCGACATTTCTGTCTAGCATGTGGAATTTGGGTTAGCATGTGGACTATGACTCATTGAAGTTTTAGGTCAGACTGGAACTCGTTTCACAGGGGCTAAATTTTTTTTTCTATTGCTCTTTACCTGCTGCAGAGGCTTGATAATCGCTTTACCCTTGTAGCTGACATGAAACTTTGCCTTTGCCAACAATCCCTAGGTTGCAAAGGTAAAAAGTAGAGAGAAAATTAATACCATTGGGCTATTGGCAATTCTTCAAAAAAAAAAAAAACGAAAAAGAAATGTGAATATAATCACCATGTCCTAGATGACAAAAAACTAAAAAACAAAAAACAAAAGGAATAAACGATTACCTCAGTGTCAAACTCCCCAGACTCAACAGCAATGCTGATGTCGGTAATAATTTTTACAAGATCCACCAACAACCCTGGGCGATCAGCTGTCTCCACATATAGCAAGCTGAACCAAATTTATTTATAAAATAAATTATATGGAAAATTAAAACAACTAAAAGCCAAAACATATCATCCCTTTCATTTACATTCAACAAACCAAAATCATCACGCATGGGAGGCAACTAGCAAAATTTTCAACACCGGGCCAAGACTTTAGTCTTAAACTATCAAAATTACATGGGGGCAGGAATTGTATTGTATAACACTATAAGCCCCGGCATTTAGAGAGAGACCACAGCATCCATTACCTACGGTCTGGACCATCATCATCAACTCGTATGTGGGTTGCAATATCCACATCAACCTTGAGAATTCCAGCAAAGCAAAATTTGAGTCAAGACTGATGTAAGATATCATGCTCAGCTCAATAATTGATAAACAATTTGTAACATTTATGACTAGTTGCAACAGTCTCAGTAGCAAGCATGAAAAGTATCCAACTGAAATTGCAACAAATGTCAATATACAGTGTTCTTGTCACTGCAGAAAGCTTGTTTCAACAAACATTCAACATGGGAAAATGCCTGAACTCACCTGGTGAGAAGAAAAGATAAACTTTGCAAGAGGAATACCTTTTCTTTTGGTGGCTCAACACCGAAGGTTGCACCCATTGCTAACTTGGAACTTGATTCCTGGACCCCAAATTAACATGTCAATAGGCTTTTACAAAGAGATTCCTCATCAAGAATAGGGAAGAGAAGAGGCGATTACTGGATGATACTCAAGCAAGTTGTTTATAATCGTCAATCGTATTGCCTCAAGCAGTTCCGGGTCTTCAACTTTCCTTCCAGTATTACTACAGGAAAGCACCACCACTATGTAAGTAAAATTGCATTTAAAATAGCTGTTACAACTTACAACAACTGATACATAACATTCAATTTTCATCTGAGTGTGTTTTATTAACTGCATTGAATTTCCAAAGTTTTTTTGACGGGCCAAAAGAAAAAAATCCAAACTTGGACTTACCCCATCTGAGTGTATGTACTTCATGAATCAGATAAAGAGATTATAATTGGTTTGCCACAATAACAAGATTTTAGTTCAAGGGAAACGAAGTTCTATACTTCTGCCCAATAATTCTAGCAAAATGGTGATCTAAACTTTTGAAGATTCAAAACCTATTAAAAGGCATAATTACACCTGCTTGCTCTCCTTGAAAGATGTAATCTGTTATGCTTATCATACCATTGTCACATTTGAGTTATTTACAGTATGTACAATTACAGCTTTAATCACTTCTGATGTTTCTAGAGGTATATCAGGTATTTTCAATGTCACTTAAAAATAATCCTAGCCAACAATTATAACTAATTATCATTTTTGTAAAAAAAAAAAAAAAATTACTTGACAACGGACTTATGCTGGATTAGACGAGTATTAACCACAAACAAGAAAAAAAATTACACTCATTAACTGCACAGATAGCTAAATGTTACAGAAAATATCAACTGCTAGAAAGGCATACAACTTACGCCTTAGTGATGGCAAACTTATTATGCTTCCCAGATGAATCCAGGTAGACATTTGCCTTTGTAACATTCAACCCAAGATTTTTAAGTGCATTCATCTGCAACTTGTTCACGAATAGTTATATGATACAAAAAAAGTCTTATCATACAAAGGTGACAATTCAAAATTTCATATAGAAAGCAAAATATAGATGTTCTAAAGCAGTAAGTAAATGGATTTATACGGTATCCAGAAGAGCTCCAAGGCGATTGCCAAAGGTTATTTCCACTACAGTGGCGTCTGGATCAGAGTCTTGGTCAATTATAACTTTGGGGGTTGGAACCGTATCAGTGTCGTGGAAACTTCCATCATTCTTCAAACATATAACCATAAGAAATGGTACTTTAGCCAGTTAAACATAATTAAAAATTAATTTTCATTAAAAAAATCAACCAAATATATTATT
Source organism: Durio zibethinus (assembly GCF_047325235.1). NCBI lineage: Eukaryota > Viridiplantae > Streptophyta > Magnoliopsida > Malvales > Malvaceae > Durio > Durio zibethinus. Next base: position 13,457,686 of record NC_143187.1, read on the forward strand.
GCTCTTCCACACCTCCACAGCTGTGCCTGATGGTGTTGCTCGTTGAATGAATCTCGTCATTGAAGATGACATTCTGACACTGTTATGATTAAGAGTGAAGACGTAGTTTAGTAAGAGATTAGGCATCAAGATACTATAAAACCATTAAACAATGTTAGCAAGTGCAAATCCAGTTGAAGAGTAACAGTAGTAAATTGAAGAAACCTTTAGATAGAGTGATTTTTACAATAAAATTGCAGCCAAAGCTAGACAAACTGCAGTGTGCTTTAATCAGTTGGCACAGATGAAATAGACAAGCCAATTTAAACTAGTCTCAGCTAATTAAAGAGTCTGGCGTGCCTTAAATTGCCATATCTGATTCAACTCCTAACAAAATCACTCATTTGTTCAACTTGGAGACAGACACCGTTAAGATGCACAAAATCTAGAATAAGGAGCTAATCATATATGTTTGTAAATTTATTTATTCAATTCAGTTGAAATTAACTACATGATTGAATGAGATTATCCAATGGATTTACAATTGCATTAAATTTTTTGCTTCAAGCAGCATAAAAGATCATCCTAAAGAGTTTCCAAATCAACAATTTCAGCACCCAATAAAGAAAAAACAAAATTTAACAGTGAATTAGATTACAGAAAGGTACCTTCTTTTCTCAAAAATGTTAGGTGGTTTGTTGACAAAGGCAGCAGGCCAAGAATGGTTTTTGAGTTCAAAGACAGGAATGTTGTTAGTTTTGCTGCTAAAGTATACTACACAATTAGCAGCAGAAGCCATAGCCACAGCCACAGCCATTAGAATAAAAGAATAGAGCTAGCTATCTAGCTGCTATAGTTATGGAAAATAAGGGAAAAGGAAGAGAAGAGAGTAGGGGATGAACAAAAGAAGCAGCAAAACCAAAGAAGAATGTTCAAGTGAGAAGGTTCAAGAAATGAAAGTGGGCTCCCGTTTTATCCGCCATGAGATTGAGATAGGGAAAGAGAACTCTCATTTATTTTGCTCCTCTCTTTGAATCAGTTACAACCCAATCCTTATTCCTTCCTGCATATTATCTCCAACGTTTCTCTTGTCCGTAAGATTTATTGGGTTTTGAGTAATATTTTCATTTATCTAAAAAAATAATTAAGATGTATTTGGCTTCCATATTGTATATACCATTAAAGCGGATATTCGCATAAATGATGGATATCCAAACAAGAGTTTTTGTTTCGCCGATATTCTCCATATATTTTTATACTACCTACAGCTCTAGTGCGTGGTATTTTTTGAGAGTGAAAATTTACTATTATATATATATATATATATTTTTTTTCTTTTTCATTCAATCTGCCATTTCTTTTCATCCAAATCATTTAAATATAAGCACCCCGACAAATTATGAAAATGATAAAAAATAATGTATCACACCTTAACTGCTACCTTGTAAACCAACCTCCATTGACTTTAGAAATATCATAAATTTGAAGAATCTTATCCCACGCTTGTTTACTAATAGCACGAGAAGAATGCCCTAAATAAATGTTGCGGAAGCGACAAGAAAATTTTAAAGCCTGGTATGTCCCAACTAGTTGACACCTAAGCACGTAACTAAGTTTAAGGATATTCTGTTTACACCTTTTAAAATTCTCTTCACACTTCAATATTTTTCTGTCAAAAATACTCATATATAAAATATCTTATATATCTTTTAGTAAATTACAATTTTAACGTTATACACCTATTTACATTTCCTTTCTTTTCTTCTTCTTTATTCCTTCTTCCCGAGATAAAAAAAAAAAAAAACTTTAAATCTTAGAAACAAACCATAAAATTTTGTAACATTTATTAAATTCTGTAAAAATAGATAGCCAAATGAGAAACAAAATTGAAATAAATCCATTTTTGGCAATGCAACACTGTTATCGGAAGTACACATTTGAAAATCATTTTGCATTACCAAATATCTATTTTCATAAACATTAAAATTGCTAAGTAATGGCATTATTATTTTTGCTTCCTAATGGTATTATTATAATTTTTTAACATCTTGTAATATGTAGATCAATTTAGGAATTGTATTGATATAATGGAATCAATCACTAGAAAATTTAGATGTCAAATATGATTGCATGAATTCATTTACTATGAAAGAGTTAAAATTATGTTTTTGAGGTAATTTGTTATGGAATGCATAAAATGTTAGTTTATATAGACGTAATAAGCTAAATATGTTGTGCAAGTATTTAGTAATAAAAAAGCTTTGATTTCATGGGTTAGGTAAGTTAAAAAAGATAATAGTTTTATGATTGTGATTAAAAACTCTGAATTGGGAGTCCCGGGAAAACCTAGAATAAGATTGGCATGCGAATGAAGTGGAAAGTTTAGGTAGTAAAAGAATAAGGGCAATGTAAAAGGAATGTATAAAAAAGTATGGTTGCCCATTTTAGTTATATGTGATTAACTTGGCAATAGATTATTAGTGGGGTATGAAAGTAGTTTGTAAATTTCACAATCATCTACTAACAAAACAATTAGAGGGATATTCATTTATAGGTCGATTATCTGAAAAAGAAAAAAGAATAGTTGCTGATACGTCAAACAGTATAATTAGACCCAAAAACATACTGTTGACAATAAAATAACATAATGAGAAGAATGTCAGCACTATGAAGACAATGTATAAGGAATGTTAAAGATATAGATATGTTAAAAAAACTGGTAGATCACAAATGCAACAACTCTAAAAGAAGTTGATTGATTGTAAATATCTAGAATGACATGAGACTAATGAGTCGAATGATTGTGTGAAAGACTTATTCTGCATTCATCATACTGGTGTAGATTTATTGCAGGCCTTTCTAAATATCCTGATCATGGATTCCACCTATAAAAAGAAATAGATATTGTCTGTCATTTCTTGAAATTGTTGGTGTGACTTCCACTGAGATGACCTTTTCGTTACATTTGTGTGCATAGAGGCTGAGTGTTTTGAGAACTATAGTTGGGCACTGGATAAATAAATAAAATTTAATGCCTATTATTATATTTTCTATTGCATTGTTGCTTATTAAGATTTGGCATTGATGAATGCAAAAGAGATTGTGTTTCTCAGCATGGTAAATCTTCTGTGCAAATTGCATATATCAAGAAATGTACTTGCAAATTGTAAGAAGTTTTTAAGTAAAAGGATAAATGTGAGGCATTCGTGTTAGGTTATAGTGTGCTTGGGTTTTTTTTTTTTTACTGATGCTGAGTACAAAAGGCATTTAAGTTCATAGAAAATTGATTACGAAACTTATTTGGGTGCAATCAAGTATGTAAAAGAGTAGTGGTTAACAAAATATAATGACATATTTATTGTTCTTTAGACAAATAGAATAATGCACTTTAGTAATATCATAACAAATATGTATGATTTATGTTGCATTTTAAAGATTATTTATGGTTTAAGGTTTCATAACAAAATATTAATATACCTTTATTAATTTATTTAAGGTTGAGAATGCACATGTAAAATTAAAAAAACACCTTGGATCATCTCAACAGGATTTTAAATCATCATGGAAGATAATTAACTCATTTATTGAGCTTAAACTGACAAAGATCAAGGTTTCATTTAAGAAAAATCTTACAGTTGTCAAGTATAATTACAAGACGTCATTATTTAAAGAGTTACAAAATTTGGTATCAAGAGCACACTCAATATGATATTGATAAAGGCTAAGTAAGCTAATCATGTTAAGATTGACAAAAATGCTTTTAGTTGCGTGGTTAGAAGCATGCATAGATTGCCTTGTACTCATGAAATTGCATAACATATAACGATGATAAATTCAATTTCTTTATTTAAAATGCATCTTCGTTGAAAAATGTTGGATTTAATGAAGAGTCAAGTTAATGATATCTCTAAAGAGTTGACCATTGTATGAGAGGTTGATTGAAGCATAAAATGCATCAACAAATGAATGAATGGGATAAATTAGTCATGAAAAAAAAAAGTTACGAGAACTTGATGATCTATCAACAACTGTCTTGATTCCACCATTAGAGATGGCTAAGACAAATGGTCAGAGAGGTATAAAAGCAGATACCTTTACACGGCGAACCCATCACATTATAAGATTATGTTATTTGCTTAAAATAGTACATCACCACTAATTACTACAAATTCAGTGCAAACGATGACATAAATTGCTAAACTTCATATTCAGCATCCCTATAGTTTACGAAAAATGCAATATTTGAATAGTTTACCAGTTGAGTTACATCCATATATACAAAAGACCATTGATGTTAGGGTAGACAGATATTGTGGTTTTTGTTCTATGCTATGTTGCTTAAAGTGAGATTAGATGGTTAAGTACAAGTGCAACAAGATTTAATTGAAAAGCTTAATCGATTTTGAGGCAAATATGTGACTTGTATGAATCTATAGAGTGTGTTAAGAAATTGTTAAAAACTTTATTGTGTTTTGACACTTTTATCTTATACGATAAATGGATGACCTTACTTGGTATAAGTCATTTGATTGCCTCATGATATAATATCGTGCTAATCAACATCAATTTTAAATAGTACGTAACATATCTTCTTGTTAAATCTATACCACCTACACTATTGGAGTATAAAGTCATTATAATTGGATTTGTTAATAATTGTCATTTTATGTAGGTATTGCTAATTAATGTTGATATTTATTGTTTATATTATTGAAAATGATATTATATTTATTATAATTATGCTCGAAGGTAAAAGATTTCATATATATCTCGCATAAAGGATTTAAAGTTATTGTTTAGTATAAATTTTGATATGGTCACTCAAGAAATAATACACATTAATTGATTATTTATAACACTTATTTAGCATATTAATGTATATGTTAACAGTTTTTATTAATATTGTACATATATTGAACATGTTATCTAATGGATGTGTTATATTGAATAGGTAATCTAAAGGATGTTTTATAAATACAACATAATATAATGGCTATTTTATAATCATACTTTACTAAATAAAAATAATAAAACTACAAAATCACTACCCTACTCTATAGTATAAATCCCCTACTCCCTTTTCTTTAGCTTTTTGAACAAAAAATAGACACATCATGGACGAGCGGGCTCTATTATTGTTGATGCAGTCAATGTGGAACTCTCTAGCAAGGTTGGTATTATTATCGACATAATAGGGGAAAGTTTGTGGGCAAAGCAGATGTAGTCTTCACTATTGAGAGTGGGGACAAAAAGGCACGAATGGCCTGGGTAGTGTAGGTATCGAAGGTGTCAATGATGGGATTAGGGATGAAATGGGCATGAGTGACTTGGACAGTACATGTATCAATCTGATGGTTTAGATTAAATGGGCAAAGGTGATTTGAATGCCTAAAATGATGGTATAAGAGTTGATGTCTAATGCAATACTGTCGATCTTGACTAATTATTATTGCTTAGTACAGTTGATGACTTAGACAATATAACATGTGCTTTGATAATTACGTCTCTCCAAACATTGACACTACTATAATTCATCGGATAAAACATGCTTAAGAACAGACAAAGCGATTGAGCTCCACTATAAAATATTAATAAGGTAATCACTATTGATAACATATAATTAAAATTAACCAAGCAATCAATAACCATAAATCATATAGTTTATGACTTATAGTATCACTAATAGGTGCACTATCGATCTCCTGAGATTGAAATTCGGACTTACATTCTAGATTTTGAATTTGACAATATGAAATTGATGCAAACCAAGCATCATAATCTAATAAACACGTACTCAATCTCTAACATCTTTAGCCTAAACATTAAGTCAGCACAACATACATATCCCATCTCTCCTAATACTAGTTTAAAAAGCTATATACAACATCGTATGTGTTGGATGATGAATCTCGCTCAGCTCAAGACAAGCCAAAGGGGTCAGAGGAATGATCTGTACAAATTCAAACTATCGTCGAACTCTATCCGAGTGATATAGCTTTATGATGGCATTGTACTTGATACATACTGTAAAAAATACAACATCATGCAATAGATGTTCTTTTCATCAATCGACATACAGTTCTTAGCACATATTAGATGCCATCAGCACATCCAATCACTTATGTAAGGCTTATAATGTATCAGCACATCCAATACGAGCTTTCCATCATTGAGCACATAATTGATCATCTATGTATGTCAATATACCTACTGGACTCAATGATAGAAAGTGCTTGTAAATCTACTCATATATGAAATACATGAGTAATAATAAATAAATCAAATAACTATAATATATTTTGATTAATCATAAATACATACCTATATAAGTGTTGTATAACTAGTGATCTGACCCATATTTTCCTTACTCGTAAAGCCAAGCTGCTTATATAAATATGTTAAGCAAGTTATCTCTTAAGCATATCTACTAGCGGCATTAAAGTTGCTCAATAAGGTTAAATACATTACCAACACTTTTGTTGCACTCTTGTCAATGAATAACATACACCCTAACAGATGAAGTAAAAAAGCCCAGGATGCATACTTTATCACCTCGTCATCTGATGTATCTATTACATTTTTAAAAGTATCCTATAACCACTACAGTTGAACAACGGGTCTGTGAACCTTATTAGTCTATATTGTAGCCTCAATCATAAAAACTCCAAGTAATATGATCATTTATCATCATATAATTAACTAAAGTCATGGTTCCGGTGATTGATATGTGTAAAATCACAAACATTTTATTCAATGTGATAGTCATCCCTCCAAATGGTAGATGAAAGGTGTTAGTCTCAAGCTGCTACCTTTTAACAAAAAATGACACTATTGTATTATTTATTAAAAGATAGGTCTAGTCAATAACTGAATCCAACCTTGACTCGACTACATTGACTTGGATAATTGTGAACACATCATTTAATGTGATCGATATATGTAAAATCTCAAACACATCATTGTCGTAACGGTTTTGTATCCGTCCGACGAATTTGGAAACGAAATTAAAAAAACGGAGTCGCCACCAATCTTTTTTAGCTAGGTGCGATTGGCCACCTATTAAAACATATCCTTTTAATAAAGTTTTAAAATTAATTAAAATTTATTAAAAAGATAATTTTACGATCTGCGAAACAATCTAGGTTCGGGAGTCGATTACGTGTGGAGAAGGATTAGCACCCCTACAACGCCCATTAAAAAACGGTACCAATTAACAACGTGTTATCCTTTGGTTTTGATAAAAATAGTCCAATTTTCGGTGTTCGAAAAAAAATAATTTCCTTGATTTTTTATTTATTAGAAAAAAAAATTTATCATCGAGAAAAATAAATTAAAACTTTTTTATTGAAATAATTCTTAAAATGTTTCAGTACGTTGGTAACATTAGAAGAACTTTTTCTCACCTAGTGATTTCTTAGGCATTGCTTCTTGGAATACCTTAGAATCTCATCTTCGGAGGCTCAAATTTACTTTTCGTAAAAAATGTCATGCATGCAATGCAAAATGTTACCATATTGATGCACACATTTTACTCACCTTTGTTAGAAATTTTATTAATATTTTGTTAATAATAATTTTGAAGAAAAAGAAATTTAATTATATTGAAGATTTTCTATAAATATTTCAATACGCTGGTAATATTTTACAAAAAATCTTCTTACCTAGAGATTTCTTAAAGCATCTCTACTCGGAATACTTTTAGAATCCCATCATTTGATTAAATTTCTTTTCTTCTCATTTTTATTACTTATTTTTTTAATATGTTAATCAATTTTTATTTATTATTAAAAAAAAGAAAATCTTTACTATATTGAAAATTTTTTATAAATACTCTAATACACTGGTAGTATTTTAAAAAAATCTTCTCACCTAGAGATTTCGTAGGCATCACTACTCGGAATACCTTTGAATCTCATTGTCGGATAAAAATTTTCTTTTCCTACATTTTTTATTACTTTAGTATTATTATTAAGTTTATTTTTATATTATTGTTTTTAAAGTTTATTTTAAAAATTAACATAATTACAAAAAATTCAACCATATATTTCATCACGTAATCTAACAAATATAAATATTTTAATATGCATAAATATTAATAAAATAATATATAAAAAAAATTTTTTTTTACCTGAACCGGACTGGTCAACGGTCCGGTCAACGTGCGGTTGGGGTCGACGGTTCGATCTGGCGGTTTGGCTCGGCCTGGGCGATTCAGTATCGGTTCGGTTTCAATCCAGTCAGATCGATCAGAGATTGATTGAGAAGTGGGTCATCGGGTCAGGTGCGCGGACCCCGGGTCGGGTATGGGTTGACGCGCAGATCCTGGGCTTAAAACGACGTCGTTTTGGGCGTTTAATTGAAACGACGTCATTTTGGCTATTAACAGCTTATATAAAAGTCAAAAAAAATTTTTTTCACTCATTTCTTCTGTTTTCCAAATAAAAACCCCTTTCTTTTCTCTCTTTTTTTTTCGACCAAACACAGAAGGTCGATCGATCGGTCCTCCGTCGTCGCCGTCGCTTGTCGCCGGTCACAGGCCGCCGTCGTCGGTGGTCGAAAAAATTTTTAAAACACCAAAATGTTCCTTTCGGCCTCCTAAGTTCAGATCCGAGGTCTTTTTCACCAAAAAGAGTCCCAAAATCTCCAGATCTGCTGGTGAAGTTTTGATGAGACTATTTTTTTTTATATTCTGACCCTTTTTTTTAAACTAACCCTTTTTTTTTTCTTTTTCGTGCAAGAAGCTCTAGGCGCTGGGTTCCTCCCTACGGGGAGGACTGTGTATATTTTTTTGTGTTTTTTTCAATTTTTTTACAGCGTCTCTCCTTTTTCTCTTTCGTTTCCTTTTTCTCTTTTTTTCGCTTCGCTAGGAGCTCTATTTATAAAGCTTCAGCCATGTGTGTTTGAGGGGAAGGGCATGGGGCTCGGTACGGGTGTAAACACAAGCCCCATGCGTCTTTTATTAATCTTGGCCATATCTGGCAGTTTTGTCAACGGAAAGATTAATTAGAGGGGTAGAGGGTAGGGTCTGGTGGCACAGGTGGTGGCAGTGGTGCCGGGGATGGCACCACTGCCGTCCTTGATTTTTTTGTTCTGTTTTATTTTTTTTGTATTTTTTTATATTTCATATTTTTTTATATTTTGTATCTTTTTATTGTATTTCGTATTTATACTTATACCATGTATTTATTACTTTTGGATAAATTGATGTCTACAGCTGTCTCTCTTTACATATTGCTGGTAATCAGTAATAGGGCAAAGACAAAGACAATAATTTTGTTCGGAATCCAAATGATTTTTTTTTCAAAAATGCTCCTCTCCCTTGAGGCTCGATAACTTTTAAAAATTTAAAATCTAAAAAAGCTCCTCTCAGCAGAGGCTTAATAACTTTAAGATCTTATCTTGAAAAAGCGCTCCTCTAAGTAAAGGCTCAACAACTTTAAAATCTCATTTGAAAAAGGGCTCATCTTAGCAAAGGCTCAATAACTTTAAAATCTCATTTGAAAAAGCTCATCTCAGTAGAGGCTCAATAACTTTAAAATCTCATTTGAAAAAGCTCATCTCAGCAGAGGCTCAACAACTTTAAAATCTCATTTGGAAAAGGGCTCCTCTCAACAGAGGCTCAACAACTTTAAAATTTCATTTTGAAAAAGGCTCATCTCAGCAGAGGCTCAATAACTTTAAAATCTGATTTGAAAAAGCTCCTCTTAGCAGAGGCTCAACAACTTTAAAATTTCATTTGAAAAAGGGCTCCTCTCAGCAGAGGCTTAACAACTTTGAAATCTCATTTGAAAAAAGCTCCTCTCAGCAGAGGCTCAACAACTTTAAAAATCTCATTTAGAAAAGGCTCCTCTCAGTAGAGGCTCAACAACTTTAAAATCTCATTTGAAAAAAGCTCCTCTCAGCAGATGCTTAACAACTTTAAAATCTCATTTGGAAAAAGGCTCCTCTCAGCAGAGGCTCAACAACTTTAAAATCTCATTTTGAAAAAGGCTCCTCTCAATAGAGGCTCAACAACTTTAAAATTTCATCTTGAAAAAGGCTCATCTCAGCAGAGGCTCAATAACTTTAAAATCTGATTTAAAAAAGCTCATTTCAGCAGAGGCTCAACAACTTTAAAATCTCATTTGAAAAAGCTCCTTTCAGCGGAGGCTCAACAACTTTAAAAATCTCATCTTGGAAAAAGCTCCTCTCAGCAGAAGCTCAACAACTTTAAAATTTTCATCTTGAAAAAGGCTCATCTCAGCAGAGGTTTAACAACTTTAAAATCTCATTTGAAAAAGCTTCTCTCAGTAAAAGCTCAACAACTTTAAAAATCTCATCTTAGAAAAGGCTTTTCTCAGCAGAGGCTCAACAACTTTAAAATCTCATCTTCTTTTAAAACTAAGTTCTTTTCTTTTAACAAGTAAATTCTTCTCTTTTGAAATCTTTTATTTGATCAGGAAATGGAAAGTCTCTGTCCTTATTAAAACTGTTTATGGATGCATGTACTGAGTGCTTTAAATGTAATGCATGTAATACAATCAAAATTATTCATTGTAGTAAAAAGGTTTTCAAAATCTCTCACTTTTGGCTTCTTTTGTCAGAATTTTTGTACGACCAATCTGTTCTTAACATCTGACCATAATATTTTCCTTCTTCAGAAGTCTGTAACATCAATGTCCTATCATACTTTTCTCATCTTTTTTCATTTACCTTTGTCAACTTTTAAAAAGTAATGCTAAGATCTTTCATGTTTGTTTTTCTTTTCATCATTTTAAGTCTAAGACCAATAAAATGCAATCACACATTTCTTCTATTCATATGGTGGACAAAAATGAGAATAAAAGAATGGATAGGTGTTATTTTCAAAAGAAAAAAATCATATTTTACTAGACTGGTAACAAGTACATGGTAAAGTATTTGAGTTGAAACAAAAGTGCCCAAATGATGATCATAAGATAATCATGAATAGAATATTTTCAGATTCTTTTTTTAAAACTAAATTAGATAACTTCATTGATCTTTCAGAGTTCATCAAACTACACTTGCCCCTGTATTGTGGAATGATGCTTCTTCTTCGCATCCAAGCCGTCTTTTTCAGGTTTTCAACTTCGGATGAGTCATCATTTTTTTATTTTTTTACTTTTTTTTAAAGCAAAATATTTTTTCACAGCATCTGAATTTATCGGAGCAGGTAAATCACTTCCGTCCATTTCTGCCAAAATTAATACCCCACCAAAAAAGGCCTTTTTCACCATATACAGGCCTTCCCAATTTGGTGTTCTTTTTTTTCGATTATCATGTTGATTTGGAAGGATCTTTTTCAGCACTAAATCTCCTTTTCTAAAGCAACGGGGATGAATTTTCTTGTCATGTGCTCTCATCATCTTTTTTTGATATAATTGACCATGACAAAATGCTGTAAGTCTTTTATCCTCAATGAGGTTTAACTGCTCATAGCGATTTTGAACCCATTCTACTTCCTCTAATTCTACCTCCATCAAGACTCTCAGCGAGAAAATTTTCACTTCGATCGGTAGCACAGCTTCCATTTTATATACCAAAAAAAATAGAGTGGCCCCGATAGATGTTCGGACTGATGTTTTATAAGCATACAAAGTCAAGGGTAACTTCTCATGCCAATCTTTATAAGTATCAGTCATTTTTTCCAGGATTCTTTTGATATTCTTATTTACAGCTTTTACTACCCCATTCATCTTTGGATGATATGGTGTCGAATTACGGTGACGAACCTTGAACTGAGTACAAACTTCATTCATCATCTTACTGTTTAAATTTTTGGTATTATCAGAAATAATTATCTCTGGAAGCCCATATCTGTATATTATCTCTTTTTTTATAAATTTGCATACCACAGATCGGGTCACACTAGTGTATGATACGACTTTTACCCATTTTGTGAAGTAATCAATCATCATAAAGATGAATCTATGTCCATTTAAAGTTTTTAGAGTGATGGGACCAATGACATCCATACCTCACATAGAGAATGACCATGGAGGAGCCAAAACATGCAACGTTATTAGAGAAGTGTAGATCTTGTCAGCATAGATCTAACATTTATGGCATTTTTTGGTATAATCAATACAGTCACTCTTCATTGTCAACCAATAGTATCCAGCCCTCATAATTTGTCTGGCCATCATATGACCATTTACATGTGCCCCACAAACTCCATCATGCATTTCTTCAATAATCTTCTTCGCTTCAGTTGCATTTACACACCTTAAGAGTACTTGATCTCGACCCCTTTTATAGAGGATGTCTCCATCAAGAAAAAAACTCATAGCCAACCTTCTGATAGTTCTCTTATCATTTTCTGTTACATGTTCTGGGTATTACTGGCTTTTAATGTATTGCATGATATCATGATACCATGGTTTTCCATCAACTTTTTTTTCAACACCTGAACAATGTGCTGGTTTATCTTTCACATCCAGCTTGATGGGTTGAATTTCAGTATTTACATCTATTTTAATCATCACAGCTAGAGTAACCAGTGCATCAGCAATTTGGTTTTCCTCTTTAGGCAAATGCTCGAATTGAACTTTTTCGAATTGTTTAACCAACTGAGAAATGTACTTATGGTACTGTATCAACTTAGAATCTCTGGTTTTTCATTCTCCTCGTAACTGATAGATGACTAGAGCTAAATCTCTAAACACATCTAATACTTTGATTTTCTTTTCAATTGCTGGTTGTAGACCCATAACACAAGCCTCATATTCAGTCACATTATTTGTGCAATTAAAATTTAACCTGGCTGTAATGGGATAATAGTGCCCATCAGAAGATATTAAAATTGTCCCAATACCATGACCCAAAGTATTAGTAGCTCCATCAAAATACATCCTCAAAGACTCTTCAACAGGTTCATTTTCTTCAATGGCCATCACATCTTCATCAGGGAACTCCAAGTTCATTGGTTCATAATTTTTGATAGCACGATCAGTAAGAAACTCGGCTACGACACTTCCTTTTATAGCTTTTTTAGTCACATAAATGATATCATATTCTGAAAGCATAACTTGCCACTGTGCTATTCTTCCTGTCAATGAGGGCTTTTCAAAGATATACTTAATAGGATTCAGCTTTGCTATGAGCCAAGTAGTGTGATAAAGCATATATTGTCTAAGCCTTCGAGTTGTTCAGGCTAATACACAACATATCTTCTCCAATGGTGAATACTTGGACTCATAATCAGTGAATTTTTTGCTCAAGTAGTATATTACTCGTTCTTTCCTGTCAGTTTCATCTTTTTATCCCAGCACACATCTCATGGAATTTTCATGCACTGTTAAGTACAAGATCAAAGGTTTTTTTAGGATTGGAGGCACCAACACAGATGGATTTGACAAGTATTCTTTGATCTTATCAAAAGCTTTTTGGCATTCATCATTCCATTCTCCTGGATCATATTTTCTGAGAAGCTTGAAAACAAGATCACACTTATAGGTGAGTTGAGAGATGAAATGAGCAATATAGTTCAGTCTCCCTAGGAAACCTCGTATTTTTTTTGGGGTACGAGGAGGAGATAAGTTTTGGATGGCTTGTATCTTATCCGGGTCTACTTTGATTCCTCTTTCACTGATCACAAAGCCCAATAGTTTTCCTGACTTGACACCAAATGTACATTTAGCAAGATTTAACTTCAGCTGAAATCTTCTCAACCTGTTAAACAGCTTTTTGAGATTTACTATATGATTTTCTCTTTCATGAGATTTTACAATCATATCATCCACATATACCTCTATTTCTTTATGTATCATATCATGAAAGAGAGTCATCATTACTCTTTGATAAATGGCACCAGCATTTTTTAACCTAAAAAACATGACTTTGTAATAGAATATTCCCCACATGATCACAAATGTAGTTTTCTCCATATCATATCGAGCCATCTTAATCTGATTATAGCTTGAGAAACTATCCATAAAGGAGAATGTGAAATGCCTAGCAATATTATCCACTAGAGTATTGATGTGAGGTAAAGAAAAGTTATCCTTGGGGCTTGCTCTATTCAAATCTCGATCATCGACACACATTCTCACTTTTCCATCCTTCTTAGGAACTGGCACTATGTTAGCTACCCATTCAAGATATTTTGTCACTTCTAAAAATCTAGTATCAAATTGTTTCTTCACTTTCTTTTTAATTTTTAACAGCATCTCTGGTTTCATGTGCCTTAGTTTTTGCTGCATCGACTTACATCATGGTTTTAAAGGTAACTTATGCTCTACAATATTAATGCTGAGTCCTGGCATATCCTGATAAGTCCACGTGAACACATCTACATATTCTCGGAGTAGTTCTTTTAGTTTCTGTCTTTCAGCTGGTAAAAGAGATGTACCAATTTTAACCTCTTTTTTATTCTCACCATCTCTCAAATTTACTGATTCAGTAATTTTTTGGTGGGGTTTAATTGGCTTATCTTCATGTTCCATTAATTTTAACAAATCAAGAGGTAGTGTATAGTTATCTGAATCTTCCTTATTATCAAGTTTATCAACATGAATTAAGTTTTCAAAATCAAATCTGAGATTATTATCATGATTATCTTCATGTTCATTGTTTGAGACCCTGCAAAGGGTAAGATGAAGAGAATATTGGCACACAAAAATGGAATGGCAAGAAAATGTAAGAAAAAAAAGAATGAAAGGTAAAATGAAGATAAAAATAATAAAAGAAATGTGGATGCATCTTCTAAGTCTTTTATTAGAACGACAAACATAAACACACCATAAAAGATCTCTTAATACTCGTAGAAAGTAATTAGGGATTTAAAGTTCAGCGTACATTACTTTTTTAAAGTTTTAAAAATAACAGGTAGCTTTGTAACTTTCCAATTATCCAGCTCAAAATATGAAAGACAAGGGTACACAAACAGCTCTTCACTTTGACCCTTTTTTTCTCCATCATCCACCATTTGAATGGCCAGCTCTGAAAATTTTTTCACAAATCTTGCATTTGAGGCTCTCGGTAAATCTGGATAAATGTATCCTCTTGAGTGAAAAGAATCATAGAGGTATGGAATGACTATGGGCTCTGACTCTGGTTCATATCTCTTGAGATTAGCTATCCTCTTATCTCTTTTCTCATTTGCCATTCTTGTTCTGTCCCCTCTCATTGGCTTATATCCCAAGCCAAATCTGTCTTTCTTTTCATATATGGCTGATGGCTTCGTGATTCCTTGTAGGTTCTTCTCAAGTCTGACTTCAAGTCACCATCCCATCTTGGTAAGCTGTTTGACTACCATTTTAGTCGTCGTAGACAAGTGTGGTGAATACAATTTAGATCCTCAAGCTATATATGTTACATTGGCAATCTTGAAAGATCTATAAGAGCATTCTAGAGCTTCATCTATCGATTCCATATAAGAAGTATTTATCTGTTAAGCTACCAATAAATTTTTTTCTCCTGCCACACATTTTAGCTTTCCTTCAACAATGAATTTAACTTTCTGATGTAATGAGGATGGGACAGCACCTGTCATATGGATCCACGATCTACCCAATAAACAACTGTATGAAGGAGAGATGTTCATAACTTTAAATTTCACATTAAAAGTGCATGGGCCAATCTGTAATGGCACTTCTATATCTATTAGCACATTTCTTCTGGTTTTATCAAAAGCTCTCACTATTATATGACTATGTTTTATATAAGATCCATCAACAGAGAGTTTTGCCAAAGTAGTCTTAGGCATAACATTGATGGATAAGCCATTATCAATCAAAACCTTAGCCATTATATGACTTTTACATTTCACAGTAATGTGAAGAGCCTTAGTACTTTCTCTACCTCCAGAAAGAATCTCTTCATCATTGAAGGAGATATAGTTTGAAATCGTCAGATTACCAACAAGGTGTTCCACATATTCAACAGAAGCATTGTGAGACATATATGCTTGATTTAGCACCTTTAGCAAAGCATTACGGTGTGACTCTGAACTGAGCAATAATGACAATAGCAAAATTCTAGCTGGCATCTTGTTAAGCTATTCTATCACGTTATACTCGTTATGTTTTATTAACTTCAAAAATTTACCTGCTTCACTCTCAGATACTAGTTTCTGACATTTTTTTTCTGAAGTTGTGTCAAGATCACTCTGACTTTCATTTTCTTCTCTTACCTTGGCTTTCTCCTTTTTAACTTTTTTTAAAGCCTCTAAGGTATAGCACCTATCACTTCGAGTTATGCCTCCTACACCCATTATGTTGGCAGTATCTGGGTCGACTACGACATCATAATCATACTTCTAAGGTACTGCTTTATCATTTTGATATGAAAAAGGGCCAAGAACTTTAATTGTCACCACAAGTCGAGAGATAGGCTTTTCTAGCTTTGATGTTGGCTTTTCATCATAATAGATAGTTATCGGTCTACGTATAAAATTATTCTTGGAATCAATAGTAGACACTTCAGTTTTCACCAACTCTTTTCTTTCTTGGTAAAACTCTATTCGACCCTCATCCATCAATTTTTGCACCTTTTGATGAAATTGTGACAATATTCGATAGAATGCCCAAGAACACCTCCGTGATAATTACAGCTTTCAGTTGAGCTAATTGCTTTAGAGCAATTTTGAGGTTCTATTGGTTTCAACATGTCAGCTTTGACCAATACTTCAAACACCTTAGCCATCGGAGTCTTAACTTCATTTATTTTCTCCCTCACGTGGCTTTTTTACCTATCAATTAAGGTATTATTGATGATCTGGTATGATTTGGTAGAGGATTCCTATTGACATTTGGAGTCTCTTGTTGGCTGGTATTAAAATTTAATACTCCTTCATTGATTAACCCTTACATTTTATGCTTCAAAGCAGTACAATTTTCAGTAGAATGACCTGGATTCCCATAATGATAATCATAATGTGCATTGAAGTCATACCATTTGGAAAACAGAGGTTTCAAAGGTTCAACGATAACAGGAGCAAGCAGATGTTTATCAACAAGTCGAGGATACAAATCTATGTATGTCATAGGAATGGGATGAAAAGTGATTTTTTCTTGGGTATTTTTCGGGGCTCTCAAACCACTATTAGGATTAGGTCTCCATCTTGGTCTAATAAGTGCAACATGACGATTGTAGATGGATGTCTGAAAGGATGGCTGAAAACGGGGTGGATAAGCTGGTTGTTGTAGTGGTTGGTATGGTTGATATGAATGAGGGATGGATGTAACATGGTTTACAGAAGGGTAATGGATTTGGTAGACTGGTACAGAGTAGGGTGTGAAACCTCTGAACTGTTGCCCTACATAGTTTACTGTTTGGGCTTTATTCTCTTTCTTTTTGAGAGCTCCACCTTTTCTTGCTCCACTTGTCTCTCCTGCATTGAGCTTACCATTTTTTATGACATTTTCAATGATCTCACCTGATATCACCATATCTGTAAAGTTTTTGGTTGCATTGCCTATCAATCTCTCATAATACGGTGCTTTTGAGGTGTTCATAAATAAAACAGTTGTTTCTTTCTCAATGAGAGGTGGTTGAACTTGTGCAGCCACGTCTCTCCATCTTTGTGCATACTCTTTGAAGTTTTCAATTGCTTTCTTTTCTATACTTTGAAGAGATAGACGATTTGGAACCATATCCGTGACATATCGATATTATGTAAGGAATGCCTTTGTAAGCTCTTGTCAAGAACGAATACGAGTCCTATCTAATTGAACATACCATCTAGCTACAGAACCTGTAAGACTATCTTAAAATATATGCATTAACAACTTTTCATCTCGAGCATATGCTGCCATCTTTCGATAATATATGGTGATGTAAGTCATTGGACATTTTATGCCATCATAATTTTCAAATTCAAGGACATTAAATTTAGGCGAATTACTACATCTGAAACTAAACAAAGGTCAACCGCATCTGTGGAGCCATAAAAATTCATTCTCTCTATAGCCCTAAGCCCTTCCAATAACTTTATCTTCTTTCAGGCACTGGTATCTTCTACTTTTTTAGGTGTCTGCATCCCTAGCTTTTCTCTTTCCTTGGGATCATCCAAATCAAAAACTAAGATTGGCTCAGGTGATTTTTCCATCATAATGAGATTAACAAAATTTTGAAATTATCTTGGAGCAAGTGTGGATGTCATTCTTGGATAAGGATTAGGATATCCATCAGAAGTAGAAATTGGTACTCTAGTTTCTTGTGAAAGTTGATTCAATCGTGGCTTAAATCTTGGAGGATAGACAGGATCTACCATATCTGGTGATTGCTTTTGAAAGCTAAGATTTTCTTCCACTGTTTTTCTCTTGTCAAGTTTTTTGAGCATATCCATTATTGTACTGAGATCCCCTCTTAGTTCTTCTTGAGCTCTCTCAATTCGTTCAAATCGGCTAGCCTGTTCTTGTTTCATGATTCTTGTCTATGTTCTGGTATTGTATGAATGACGAGTAGATTGGGTCAAAATTTTTGACGGGTGAGCTATTCTTGAACCTTTATTACCAAAAAGTTTTTATTTTGAAGAAGAAAGAAAAAAAATTAGAATTTTATTTTTTACTTATTTTATGAAAAATGATGTATATGATGCATGAATGCAAGTGAGAGATATTTGTTCTTGGACGAATTTCAACATTAAAAATTTTTATTGATCCCATGCAACTTTTATTACATAGGATTTACCATCCTAGAGTTATATCCATAGAAGCATTTGACTTGCTCATAATGGTCTTTCACCTCATCTAGAAAGTTTACTAGGCGCTGTCTATATTCTCTTATGGGATTGACTTCTCTTTTTAATGCTTCTACCTTTTCAACCATCTCCCATGCTTTTTTCACTACCTTGTAAACTTGATTAGTCAAGTGCTCTATGTACTATTGCATCCCTAAGCTTTCTGTCTTCCATCTTATGTAGGCATCCCTTTTTGAATCATAAGTGAAGATCCAATCTTTTTCCTTTCTATGCCACTCATCTATCATTACTAAAATATGGCTCTTGTGGTCTTGTAGTTGTATCTCTAACCCTTGGATCACCTGGTGAAGTGATTTTTTTTCATTCAGTATTTCGAAGTGTTTTTTTCTCTCTTTTTGAGCATGACTTTCAACCTTTCCTTTTCGTTTTGGCATTCCACTAATCTTGTTGAGGTTGTAGAGTATAATCCCTTCCAATTCTAACATTTTTGAAAAATTTTGATGGTCTCCTCTTGCTTTTCTTGAGCTTTGCCCTTTCATTGGTTTATTCCCTATCGGAGCTCATCCATTTCATGTTGTCGACTAAGGTAAGACTTAGTAACTTTTCCAGTTTTGAATTGAACTTGTAACCTTTTATTTTCTTGATGTAGATATTTCAAATCACTATTAGCCGTATCCCGCTCTTTTATGACTTTTTCTAATCTGCTCCCTTGTATCTCTGCTTCATATTTCAATTACCTTACTTTCTCGCGAAGTCTTAAATTTTTTATTCTTATTTTTTTTTTCAGCTTCTAATTCTTTCTTGACAAGCTTAACTTTTGATAATTGCACTTCTTCAGAAAGATTAACCAATTGATATGAACTATCATCAGAAGGGAGTACTATGTCTTTAGGCCGTCTTGTTTTCCAAATCTGGTAATCAGAAGTGACTTTATCCATGAGAGGCCTTAACCTCATTCTTTGTGTTCTCTTCCATGCTTGGATCAACTGCTCCGAGGTTCTTGATGGATTCAAATCCCCATAAATGAATTCTACTTGGACCAGGCCATGAATAGTAGGAACAAACTGTTTTGCACCAAATTACCTAAGTACCATCAATGGAGCATAACTTACAACGCCCCATAGCCCTAATAACGGAATTCATGGCTCATTTCTTCCACGATACAACAAAGGCACATGAGGCTTCCAAGGCGCCATCCATTTGATTTCATCCTTAGTAAGCCTTCGCAAGAAAAGGACCCATTCTTCCTTAGTTTTTAATGTCGACCATTGGCTTTTACAAAACTCTTCGAGTGGTGCCTTATTTCGAAGATATGGTTTTGAAAATACACTCTTTTCACATTTGAAATGACTTTTGACCCATACGTATAATAGAAATGCACATCCTATGAATCGTCTTTTCCCATTTTGTCAATAAAAATTCAATGACTTGATGGTTTCGGATAGGACTGCTAGAGTGAGATTAATTGCTTGAGTTTTAATTTGCTTGAAAAAGTCTACCACAGTTATCTCAATGTAACCCAAAGTCTTCGAAAAGATTACCATGCCATACAATGCTAGAGCAAACACATCCATACCTTGATCATTATCCAAATGCTCCTGAATGAAGTTTCAGAGAAAGTCCCAACGAATGCCGAAATGTTCACCTTTAGACTTCACGAAAGAATTAATGGTTTCTACTTTAACCCTCATAAGCTTGGCTAACTTTTTACGATAACCTGATTTTGGCTTTCGGGTAAATACTTTATCTGGACATTGTAGTTCTATCCCGAGTAAAATCAAATACTCCTCAATAGTTGACACCAAATCTTCCTGATTAAAAGTGAAACATCTATAGGATGGATCCCAAAACTGTATAGCTACTTTGACCAGCTGTTCATTGATCACTACTGAAATGAGAAATGCAATCTGCCCATACTTTTTGTAAAAGCTTTTTTTTCTTTCCTCACTTAACTGACCCCAGACAGCAGCTAACTCTTTTAAATCATTCTGTGTGAGATCTAAATGCACTTTCTCGGGTAACTCAGTCACATAACTGTTAGGCAAACAATCTTCGTTCTTTTGTTGAGCTTCTTTTGATCAAACATGTGCTTCATTATACGATTTACATGGCACACTGACTGAGGATGAGCAAATCTATAGTTTTATGGGATCCATGAAAACTTCTTGAGAGAAATGTCCTAGAACAAATATCTCGATGCAAAATTGTATGATATGATTAATGTAAAAAAAAGAAAACGAAACACAATTGAGTTAGTGTGAGGATGTGGTTTAAGAAAAAACATTTTTTTTGTTTTTTTAGTTTTTTTTTGTTTTGAGATTTTTTTTTATTTTGTTAAGTATTATACACAACTTTTATTCTTAGATATTTTTTACAAAAAGGTGGATGGGGCTCTACATAAGGCTGGTTTCCTAGGCTTATTATATGTTGGGTTTGGATTGACAGGGTTTAAAGGTTCCCAAATTATTCCTCACTGTCGTCCATGTTGGACTAGTAAGGTACCCCGATCCTCACCCATTACAGGTTACAAACGAAAAAGGGTTCAATTCGAGTGAAAGTATTTCGCTTGCCATTGCGGAGGTTATCACCTCACGAGAACATAGGTACTTTACTTCCTCCTATAAAGGATGGAGCCCGAGTATAGAGCTCATGATGAGATACATCGTGCCATTTTGTGCAAATATATCCTAATTTATTGAGAGCAATATATACAGAGAAATAAAACATAAGAAGCATAGTAAAAGAAATGTGTGAATTTTTTTACTTTTTATTTTTGATTTGTTTTGTTTTGTTTTTTTTGTTTTTACCTTTTTTACTAAAAATGAAAAATAAGAATTTAAGAAATTGATTAAGACTGTTTAAATAAAAAATTGAGGATAACAAGTAGTTAATTTTGGCCTAACTCTCGAAAATAAAAGGCGTTCCTAATTGAGTCGCCAAGCTATCGTAACAGTTTTGTGTCCGCCCGACGAATTTGAAAATGAAATTAAAAAAACGAAGTCACCACCAATCTTTGTTGGCTATGTGCGATTGGCCACCTATTAAAACATATCCTTTTAATAAAGTTTTAAAATTAATTAAAATTTATTAAAAAGATAATTTTACGGTCTGCGAAACAGTCTGTGTTCAAGAGTCGATTACGTGTGGGGAATGATTAGCACCCCCACAATGCCCTTAAAGAACGGTACCAATTAACAACGTGTTATCCTTTGATTTTGATAAAAATAGTCCAATTTTCGGTGTTCAAAAAAAATAATTTCCTTGATTTTTTATTTATTAGAAAAAAGAAAATTTATCCTCGAGAAAAATAAATTAAAACCTTTTTATTGAAATAATTCTTAAAATGTTCCAGTACGTTGGTAACATTAGAAAAACTTTTTCTCACCTAGAGATTTCTTAGGCATCGCTTTTCGAAATACCTTAGAATCTCATCCTCGAAGGCTCAAATTTACTTTTCGTAAAAAATGTCATGCATGCAATGCAAAATGTTACCATGTTGATGCACACATTTTACTCTCTTTTGTTAGAAATTTTATTAATATTTTATTAATAATAATTTTGAAGAAAAAAGAATTTAATTATATTGAAGATTTTCTATAAATATTCCAATAAGCTGGTAATATTTTACAAAAAATCTTCTTACCTAGAGATTTTTTAAAGCATCTCTACTCAGAATACTTTTAGAATCTTATCATTGGATTAAATTTTTTTTCTTCTCATTTTTATTACTTATTTTTTTAATATGTTAATCAAATTTTATTTATTATTAAAAAAAAGAAAATCTTTACTGTTTTGAAAATTTTTTATAAATACTCCAATACACTGGTAGTATTTTAAAAAAATCTTCTCACCTAGAGATTTTGTAGGCATCACTACTCGGAATACCTTTGAATCTCATCGTCGGATAAAAATTTTCTTTTCCTACATTTTTTATTACTTTAGTATTATTATTAAGTTTATTTTTATATTATTGTTTTTAAAGTTTATTTTAAAAATTAACATAATTACAAAAAATTCAACCACATATTTTATCACTTAATCTAACAAATATAAATATTTTAATATGTATAAATATTAATAAAATAATATATAAAAAATAAAAAAAAAATTTTTACCTGAACCAGATTGGTCAATGATCCGGTTAATGCGTTGTTCGGCTCGACCTGGGTGGTTCAGTACCGGTTCAGTTCTGGTCCAGTCAGATCGATCAGAGGTTGATTGAGAAGCGGGTCGTCGGGTCAGGTGCGCAGACCCCGAGTCGGCTCGTGGGTTGACGCGTTAAAACGACGTCATTTTAGGCGTTTAATTGAAACGACATCGTTTTGGCTATTAACAACTTATATAAAAGTCAAAAAACAAATTTCCACTCATTTCTTCCGTTTTTCAAACAAAAGCCCCTTTCTTTTCTCTTTTTTTTTTTTTTCTTTTCGGCCAAACATAGAAGGCCGGCCGGTCGGTCCTCTGTCGTCACCACCGCCTGTCGCTGGTCACAGTCCGCCGTCACCGGTGGTCGAAAAAATCCTTAAAACACGAAAATGTTCCTTTCGGCCTCCTGAGTTCATATCTGAGGTCCTTTTCACTAAAAAGAGTCCCAAAATCCCCAGATGTGCTGGTGAAGTTTCGATGAGACTATTTTTTTTATTTCCTGACCCATTTTTTTTAAACTAACCCCTTTTTTTTCTTCTTCGTGCAGAAAGCTCTAGGCACTGGGTTGCTCCTTATGGGGAGGACTGTGTATTTTTTTTATGTTTTTTTTTAATTTTTTTTACAGCGTCTCTCCCTTTTCTCCTCCGTTTCCTTTCCTTCTTTTTCTCGCTTCGCTAGGAGCTCTATTTATAGAGCTCCACCCATGTGTGTTTGAGGGAAAGGGCATGGGGCTTGACACGGGTGTAAACATGAGCCCCATGCGTCTTTTATTAATTTTGGCTATATCTGACAGTTTTGTCAACAAAAAGATTAATTAGAGGGGTAGAGGGTAGGGTATGGCGATCACGGGTGGTGGCAGTGTAGGGTTTGGTGGGTCTGGTGGCACGGGTGGTGGCAATGGTACCGGGGATGGCACCACTGCCATCCTTGATTTTTTTGTTCTGTTCTATTTTTTTGTTTTTTTTTGTATTTCATATTTTTTTTTATTTTGTATCTTTTTTTTGTATTTCGTATTTATATTTATACCATGTATTTATTACTTCTGAACAAATTGATGTCTACAATCATTCAATGAGATAGTCATATTTCCAAATGGTAGATGAAAGGTGTTAGTCTCAATCTACCACATTTCAATAAAAGTCGACACTATCATATTATTTATCAAATGATAGGTGTAGTTAATAAGTGAATCCAACATGCACCATCTAGATGCCGTTGTTGTAATTTAGGTCCATGATTACCCAATTTCAAAGGATCTCACTCTTGTAACTGTCTTAGCGTATCAATCCAGAGATTCGATCACTAGACATAAAAAATTAAAATCTTAAAAACATAGGAAGTCACCACCAATCTTTTTAAAGTGTGATTGATCACCCAAAAAATTTTACTTTTTTAATAAAACAATAAAACAAGTTTAAAATTTGTTAAAAAGAAAATTTTGGTCTACGAAAATAATATTGGATTCGAAAGTCAATTACGCATGAAAAATAATTAGCACCTCACAGCTCCTATAAAATTAGTACCAATTAATCATATACTATCATTGGTTTTGGATAAAAATGGTTTTATTTTAAGATTTAATAATAATTCCCTTTCTTTTTAAGAAATAAAATCAATTAAAAATCTTTATTTAGAAATGCTATAAAAATCTATAAATTAAAAAAGAACCTTAAAATTCTCTGACATAATGGTAGAATTCAAAAATACTCCTTTTTATCTAAGATTTACCACAACATTTCCTTGAAAATAAAAATAATATTCTTTAAAAATAATAATTATTGGTGACTTGCTAATATTTAGGTAGAGTACCAATAATTATTTTTCTTGAAATATTATTTTAAATTTAATTTATTTATTTATTTTTGAAATGAAAATTTTGAAGAACTTTTTATGTAGTAAAAACAAAGAATGATATAATTAATATTAAATATCAATAATTAAAACAAACATATATATATATATATATACATAATGAGTGAAAACATTAACCTAAAAATAAGATATATAACAATGATGATAAAATTTTAAGAATCAAATTTTTAAATATAAAGAGATCATATGGACTCTCCAACCTCTAGGTAAAGTTTGGATCTGACTATTTATATTTAAAATCTTATTTTATTATTTTTATTATTTTAAGTTACAAAAATATATGAAAATTCTTAATGAAATAAATTTTTTTAAATACCACATTATCTAGGCAGCATTGGTAACCAATTATTTCACAAAAGATTTTCACATAAATCTTTCAATTTTGGAGTGGTCTTAAGGTTTTGAGCGGATTAGGGTTTTGGACTTTATTTGGGGTTTCGGGTTTCACTTAAGGTTTAGGGTTTCATTTGGGGTTTCGAGTTTCACCTATGATGTAGGTTTCATTTAGGGTTTTGTTTTTAGATTTTAATTTAAGGTTTCATTTTAGAGTCTCACTTTAGGTTTCAGGTTAGGGTTTCACCTAGAATCTTAAGTTTTGTTTTAGGTTTCATTTTTTACTTAGAATTTAGGATTTTAAGAATTTAAAAACCTTTCTAAAAAAATTCTCCAACATCTAGGCATATTTTTAGAACAAGTTTATTTTTATAATTTCTTTAAAAAATTGAATTTTTACATTTTTTACTTATTTGCCTTTTCATTCAAAATTTTATTACTACATTTATTAATCTTTTATTATTTTATTTTTATTATTTAATAATTCTCCGTACATCTAGGCAGAACTATTATTTTTTTTTAGAACACGTTTTTTAAAAATAAATTATGAAAAAAAATTGAATCACATAAAAATTTAAACCACAAAGAAATTAAAATACCCAAAATTTTAACTATAATTAATTTTACAAAAGAAATATACATGGGCACAAAAAAAAAAAAAGAAAGAGTTTGGTGAACCATCCATAAGTCACGTTTATCAACCCATAATCTAAAACGAGAGGGAAAAGCCTTGAACTTATTTCCATAGTCGGCCAACATGTAAGAAAAACCATGCATAGCTTCCCCAACCCCATATACAAACATCATGCAAAGGAAAAGTCATGGGTGTGTTTTCATACAAAGATTCAAAAATCCCAAAATGATAGAGCTTTTGGCTCTTACAAACAAATAATGCGCAAGAACGGCAAACAGGCATAAAACCTTACGCTTTTGTTTCCCCTTACTTAATCTTAGCAAAGCTATTTGCTTTCTTATGAAAAAAAAAAAAAAAGTCCCTCTCTTCTTATGCCAATCTAGAAACGTGAAAAGAATGAAAAACTACAATGAAATCAAATGAAAAAAAAAAAAAAAAACTGGAACTTTTTTTTTACTCTAGATCCATTAAAGCAATTACTTGTTTTCATTTCTAAAATGCTTTTGGTTCCCTATATGTGTAATTAGGAATGTAAATGATACATTAGTACTTACAAATTACTTGGATTCGATTCAAATAAAATTCGAATTTAGCTCTATTATTATTTAACTCGAGCTCGACTAGCTCAACTCATTGATCAAGCCAAATTCGAGCATTCTTATACCTTACTTGAGTAGCTCACGAGTTTAATCGAATTTTTATATTTAAATATATTTTTATTATTTTAATTAATAAAATATTTCGAACTCGAACACAAATAATCGAGCTTTTATTGAATATAAGAATTGAACTTATTTTACATGTTAATCGAGCGAGCTCAAATAGTTTAATTTTTATCTCAAGTCGAGCTCAAACTAAAAAAATAAAACTCGATCGAATTTTTTGAGGCTCAAATTTTGAATCGAGCTTAAGCTCAAGCTTAATATTATATCAGTTCGAACTCAATTGACTACACCCCTATGCGCAACCCTAGTTATCATTTAATCAAATGAAATGGAACCCATAGCTCTCCGTGCAATAAAAGCAGGAAAAAAAATGAGCAGACGACTCCAAGCAAAGTTGTAAACATAAGAGAGCTTAAAAAACTACATGTTTTCCAAACTTTCACACATACCTTTTCGTGTTTTTTTCTCTTTCGTATCAAGCTTTCAGTTTTCCTTTCACTTCCATGCTACCAGGTTCTTTCCTGCTCTTTCCTTTTCCTTTCACGCCCCCTCCATTTCCTGCTTTAATCTGTCTGCTTCCTGTGCTACTGCTTTTTCACGTTTCCTTTCTGTTTTTTTTTTTTTGTTTTGGTTTTTTTGGGTGTGCTGCCTCTCTGCTTTTTTGATTTTGGTTCCAACTATTGGTTGCCTCTTCCTTGCGCGCCTCTTCCTTCTTTTGTAGTTTTTTTTTCTGCTGCTCTTCTCTTCCTTCTTCCTTCACGCCTTTTTCTTTTTTTTTGTTTTTTTGTTTTTTTTTTGCTGGGGTTTCAGTTTTTTTTTTTGGTTTCATGTTCTCCTGCCTCTGTTTTGTGTCTACTGGCTTCTCCAAGGCTAGTTCCCTGCTTACTACTGTTGCCACCTTCTGCTGCAGTTTTTTATTTTTTATTTTTTTGCCGCAGCCCCCCTCCTTTGCTGCCAGTTCATGCCATTCCACGTTCTTCCGCCTGGCTCCTTTCTCTTCCTTTATTTTTTTCCCTTGCCCCCCTCCTTTGCTGCCAGTTCATGCCATTCCACGTTCTTCCGCCTGGCTCCTTTCTCTTCCTTTATTTTTTTCCCTTGCCCCTTTTTCTACTCGCCTCTTTCCTCCCTTTCATGTTCCCCATTTTTTCTTTTTCATCTTTTTTCCTTTGCTTTCCACATTGGCCTCCATTACCTCTGCAGTTTGCCGTAGTGTCCCACTTCCGTGCCATACTCTTCAGTTTTGTTTTCAACAGTTTCTTCTCTTTCTCACGTGCTGCATGCATGGCTTGGTTTCATGCAAAAACATCCAATAAGGCCACACGGGCCTTTCCATTTGAGGCCATGTCATGGGTCTTCAACAAGAGCCCAATGTGTTTTTCTCTTGAATTTTATATGGGCCTCTTTTATTTGCCTAGTTTATAATTTCATTTGGGCTTTTCAAGCTTTATTATTTTATTATTTATTATTTATTTAATGGACAACAATGGATCATAAATGAGCTTTAAGAACGGGCCTTTATTAGGTCATTTTGGACATTTATTCAAGATAATGCAATGGGCCTCATTATGGGACTCATATTGAGTCTTGTATGAAATATTTAAAAGTGAGTCGCATATTAGACTTGAAAAATAAAGGTCAGGCCTAATTGCAAAATTGAGTTCAGATTAAAGTAATAAAATATTTTATATAAAATTAGGTATCTATAACTATTATTCTTTGCATATTTCTAAGGATTAAGAATAATACAAAGACATAAACATTAAATTTATTCAGATATTATTTCATAATGTGAATTTTTTGTTGTTTTTGTTTTTATTTTTTGTGTTTGTTTTTTTGTTTTTGTTTTTATTTTTTTTGTTTTCACTTTTTGTTTTTGTTATTTTATCTTTTTTTCTTTTTTTTTTTTAAGATGACCAGAATTAAATCGTAATTCAAAAGATAAGTATGATCAGGATTGAACTGCAGGTCAAAAGAGGTGATTAGGCTTGAATCGCAGGTCGAATGAGGTGACCAGACTTGAATCGCAAGTCAAATGAGGTGACTGTTAATTAGGGTTTACACGCCGCTAAATTTGGCTTAATTTTTCCTTGGTGCCAGCTAAACTGGGTTTAAATTTTCATTAAGTGCCAACTAAACTAACTTAAAACTTCATTGGTGCCAACTAAATTGGGTTTAAATTTCATTGGGTGCCAATTAGACTGAATTTAAATTTTCATTGAGTGCTAGCTAAACTGGACTCAAATTTTACTAGGTGCCAACTAGACAGAGCTTAAAACTTTATTGGGTGCCAACGAAATTGGACTTAAATTTTTATTGGGTACCAACTAAGCTAGGCTTAAGTTTCATTAGTACCAAATAATCTGAACTTAAATTTTCTTTAGTGCCAACTAATCTAAGCTTAAATTTTCATTGGGTGGGCTTAAATTTTCATTGGGTGCAACTAATCTAGGTTTAAATTTTACATTAGTTTTTAGTTAAACTGGGCTTAAATTTCATCAGATGCTAACTAAACTAGACTTAAATCTTAGGTAGACTTAAACTTTTCTAGGGAACTAATGATCCCTATCAAAAATAAAAAAAATTGAAAAATATCTTTCCTAATAGATTAGATGATTCAACACACCAAATTTCTATTTAATCAAAATGAATTCACTATATGAAGGGAACAAAAAGGGTGTGCAATTTTTAACTAATTCGGGCTTACATGCCAGCTAATTTGGGCTTATGTGCTAGCTAATTTGAGCTTACGTACTAGCTAAACTAGGCTTATGTGCAAGCTAAATTGCACTTGCATGCTAGCTAGACTAAGCTTAAAACTTATATGCCAATTAACCTGAGCTTAAATTTCTAATAGTATAACATAATTTAAGCTTAACTTTTTCTCGAGAATTGGCGATCCTTACCAGAAATGAAGGAGTTTAAAATTTTTTTTCCAAATAGATTGAATGGTTCAATATACAAAAGTTTTTGTTCATTGAAAGAGGTTTATCCACCTGAAAGGGATAAAAAAGACACATATTTTTTCCTTGTAGGCTCATAGATGAAATATAAGTGTTTTCAAAAACATGAATCCCTTAAAAATCAAACATATTAAACAGTTTCTTTAACCTTCAAATATGATATTTTGATATATGTCAAGTTAGTTGTAAGGGCTTGAGTTTTTGAAAAGTTATTTAGGAATGGAAAAAGGTTGAACTTTTCAAAACCAACCCGTCTCAAACTTTTGGGACCTTGATATATTAGATTTTTCAAAATAAAGTTTGGCTTACCTTTGTTTCCTCATTCATCTCATTTAGTATTAGGGGTGGCCTTAAATGTTTGCTTTAGATTGCCTTCATGTAAGGTTTTTATCTTAGAGCCACATTCATCATTTTTTTATTTTTTTTATTTTTTATTACTACATTATGCATTTAAGAGTTCAAACTTATCCAAAATAAGTTAATAGTCTAAACAGGAAATTAAGCAATAAAAAGGGATTAAACAGGTTTATAAGTTTCATGGGTTTCATGGCCATTCTTTCAAGAGAAGCTTTTCAATTTTTAAGTATTCATGCTAGATCTGATATGGACTTTCATAGATTGTAACATAGGCTAAGGTTAAGGGGTTTTCAAAGAAAAGGGATAGATAAGCCCAAAATAAGTGTTTAAAGGTAATTGAAATTAAAGATAATTTTTTTTATTTGAAAGATTCACTCTAGGATATATTCTCTATTATTTTCTTGTGCTTTCCACCCATTCAATTTTTTTTTCTTCATTTTCCCTTTTCTCCATTTTTTTCTTTTATTTTTTCATTTTTTCTTTACTTTTTCTTTTCATTCTTTTACTTCTATTTTTCTTTTTTATCTTTTAGTGGATCCAAAACTTTTAAAAACTTTTATATTGAGCTTTTGTCCTAACATTCAAGACTCCATTTGGACATCACCATTTTTAACATTTAAATGCATCCTTTTTGTCCCCTGTATGGAAAGTGATTCATGGTTAGGGTTTTTTTTTAAAGAATTTTATCAGGCTCAAAGGGTTTGTAAGGGATAAATTTTTACATTTGTGAAGGAGTAATGAAAAATGATCATTTGTGATTCAAGCATGATCACTTAATTAAAGAGCAGTTTCATTTGAAAAAAAAAAACTTAAAGAAAGGTTTTTCACTTCAAAAGTTTTTTCTTTTATTTATTTATTTATTTTGTCTTTCTTAACCTTTTCATTTAGCTTTTTCATTTTGGACTTTTGTTTTTTTCATATTTTTTCTCTCAATTTTTTTTATTTATCAGATCTTTATTTAGATTTATTCGAATTTCCTAAGTGCATGATGTTATAACCATTTTTCTTTTATTCATTTTTTTTCTTTTCTCTCTTTTTTCTTGACTTTTTTGACATACCTCTCTATAACTCATACATAAATCTACTTTGTTAGTAATGCAATTCATGAAAGATATCCCATTTTAACAAAACACCCTTAATGAAAGTTATTACGAAAAAATGGTCATGTGAAATGAAGGAGAAAATGGTCATATGGAATGAACCCATTTAAGGTATCAAATGATCCATTTCACTTTACCAAAAAGAGAACGAATGGGTTGATCATAACTCACGTTGTCTTAAGGGTAACGAGATCTTTTTTTTCTGATTAACATGCTCCTCAAGACACATGGGCCAAGCTAATTTTAGGGAAAATAGCTAAAAGGTTGGTAAGTTTCTAATTAACGTGCCCTTAATACATATGCTAGGCCAACTTTGGGGTAAAGAGCTAGAAGGTTGGTAAGTCTGAGATCATTTTGCGAGACTTAAGGTGGCTTTAATTTTAAAAATTTGAAACTATAGCGTAACATTGACACATCAAATTATCATATTTGAATTCTTAAAAAAATGTCATGTTTGCCTAATCTTCTAGTAATCGCATTTCCTTTTTCTTTTTTCAATTAGCTATTTTATGCCTTGAAAAAGAATTGTAGACACCTATTTGTGTTTGAGGTCAATCGGACCATATCTGGGGTCAATTGAACCATGTTATAGTATTATTATTATTAGTATATTGTATAGTATTTTATCATCATCATCATCATCATCATCATCATCATCATCATTATTATTATTATTATTATTATTATATCATTATTATTATCATTTTTTTCTTTTTTTCTTTTTTTCTTAAATTTTGGAGAGAATTTTGAAAACAACAATTGAATAAGCCAGATTAGAATCTTATAGTCAAACATTTTTAATGATGAATTAAGCATAAATAACTGACCAGATTCAATTGAGACCAAATCAAAATCCTGAACTAAGGCTCAGGTAAAATCAAATTTCAGGATTCAAACCTGGATTGATTCTATTTGTTTCCTAAATTTGTTTTAACGTAGCCTATAAATTGCACTAACATCATAGAAAACACACACGGTGAAATTTTGAAAAAAATTTAGTTATTGTACTTTCAAGATAGATTTCTGGGCAGTAAAATTTTATATTTTGATCTGAAAGTTTTTTTGGGAATATTGAGGATTTTGGATTTAGTTTTGGGTTTCTGAGGTTTAGTTTTAGGTTTCTAGAGAAATTTGGGAGTAATCTAAGCAAAATTTAGGAAAATCTAAAAATTCTGAGATTTTTTGGAAAAATCTTGGTTTTTGAGAAGAACACAAATTTTTCGATGAGTTTTTCTATGATCGGTTGAATTTTTCGGTTAGATTCAGCCTAATTTTCCAGAAACCAATGGGTTTTCTAGTTTTCAGTTGAATTTTTCAACAACTTCTCCAAAAATCAGTGGGTTTTCCAATTTTAGGTTAAAGTGTCCGGTAGGTTCTTGGAAAATTCTAGAGAGAAGTCAGTTTTTTTATCTAAAGAGAGAATAAAGGGGATTCTGAGGAAAAATATTGGGACTTGGCTTATATACTATCCCAGAACGATGTTGTTTTAGACAACCCAAGATCCACGCATTGACCCGGTGACTCGTATGCCAACCCGCGTTTCGACCCAACCCGATTGCAAGGTTTCCTTTTTTCATTTTATTTTTTAGCTCATTTTATTTTTAGTTTTTTTTATTATGGTTTTATTTTTTAGAAATTTTGTAAAAATTATTTTTGTAATTTTATTTTTGAAAATAAATGGGTTTTTTTAAAAAATAATTATAAAAAAAATCTTTTCAAATAAGTTTTCAAAATAATAAAAGAAAACAAAACAAAAAAAAAATCTTTTTAAGTTTTCAAAAAATATTTATAAAAACAAAAAAAAACCCTTTCAATAAATAACAAAAAAAAATTTCAAATAAAAATCCTAAATAAAGAAATTCACGAAATTTACCAAACTATTGGCAATTCTCATGGATTTAATTTTTTTAAAATGGAATCTACGAAACTATTGAAAAATTCCATAAATTTTTTTTTCAAAAAAATAAAAATATAAAAAGTGTAAAATAAATGAATTTTTATCGTCTAAACTATTAGAGGATTGATTCAAATTAAGTCATACAAAACTATTGAGAGACTTAATTCTCAAATTCGTATAAAAATTTTACCAAACTATTGAGAGATCTGCTTCAAAGTAAGTCTTACTAAACTATTAGGAGACTTAAGACTTACTATTTTTTAAAAAATAAAATAATTTAATGAATCTGACGATGGAGTCTATTCAGAGTGAGACACTAGTCTCCATAAATACTTTTGAGGTGAGAGAATTATCTCAAAGTTGCTATCAAACTATTGGAATGATTTTAAGACTAATTTTTAATATTAAACAATTTGATAAATTACAAATATGATTAAGGCTTGGATAATTTGAAATCAAATTAGTACCATCCTTTGGATGGGCACTATGGGGGTGCCACAACCTTCTCCATGCGTAACCGTACTCTCGAATCTAAACTCTAATTTTATGGATCAAAATCTGCTTTAGGTGGCCAATCGCACATAAATAAAAAAAATTAGTGGCGACTCTCTTTCATCTATGTCTAACAGTTGGTCAATGGATCTACACGTTATGATAGTTTGGTGACTCGATTAGGGACATTGAGAGTTAGGCCAGTGAACGATTTCTTATTATCCAAGCCTTGCCTAATAAATTTGGGATTTTTTTTATTGCTTATATTTGTTAGTTATTCATTTATTTATTGTATCTGTCATTCACTTGCATTACATAACATAAAGCTCTCCACCCGAGCTTTACTTTAGGAATGAATAAAGTACCTATGCTCTTGTGAGATTTTATGTCTCTACATGGGCCTGTAAAATACTTATACTCAGATTGAACCCTTTCCATTTGTAACCTATGATGGTGGAGGATCGGAGTGCTTTACTACGTTCTGATGGACTATGATGTAAGGAACAAATTGGAAACCTTTTAGAAGTAATCCAAACTACATACAATTAACTTTAAGAGCCTAACCATAAATAAATCCATGCCCTTCCACCCTTTATAGTTAACCTAAATCTAGGGTCATGTTGTTGTTAGCTTTATAGTGTCTATTTTTTATTTTTTGTTAAGGTGACTAATTGATTTTTCTTGTTTTTTTTTTTAATTTCTTTTCTTTTTATGCATATTCATATTACGCTCACTAACCTTTTTGTGTGTTTGCATGTATTCATGCATCACTGCATTAATTCTCACACGTAATCTGATAGTTCCATAAACATCATCCTAAATTTACACCATAATTATGGGAAATCAAGGTTCAATGATAGCTCAACATCAGTACTACACTTAAGCTAGAGCCAAAAAGATGGAGTAAGACAATGCAAATCATCTTGAAAAGATAAAAAAGGCTCAGGAGATACTTAAAGAAAAGTTAAGTAAAATTTTGAAAGCCTTAAAAAAGGCAAATAGAAGAAAATTGATGGAAAAAGATACTTCACAAGAACCTACTGAATTAGTATATCTTTTAGGTTTTGACCCACATTATACTCAAACTGCACCAATCTTTCAACCACAATAAGGAACCATTCCAAATTACAACTACCCAAGAATGACATCCGATCATGAAAACATCTAAAGTTATAATAATCCTATTTTCATCAAAAGGATAGTTGAGCCCATTTAAATCCCTACTCTAGATGAGACAAAAAAGAAAGAAAAGCTACAAATAACTGTACCCTCAGAAGACTCTAAGACCCACTAAACTATAAGCATGATTAAAGAAGGATTACGGGCTGTAGAAGGCATTATTTTTATGGATCCATAGATGCAGCCAACCTTTGTTTGGTTTCAGATGTTGTGATTCTTTCAAAATTTAAGATACCAAAATTTGAGAAGAATGACAGTACCAAAGGCCCTATTACACATATCACAATGTACTGTCATAAGGTGGCAGCTCACACCAACAATGAAAAACTACTAATGCATACATTTCAAGATAGCTTGCTCGAGTCCACTGTAAGATGGTATGTCCAGTTGGATAGGACTAGCATTAAATCGTGGAAGGATCTAACTTAGTCCTTCATTAACCAATATCTTCATATCATAGATATAGCTCATGATCATCTTTCATTATAAGGGATGGAGAAGAAAGCATCCGAATATTTCAAGAAGTATGCCCAAAGGTAATGAAATGTCGTTGTTCAGGTACAACCCTCTTTAATAGAGAAAGAAATGATAATGCTACTTGTAAACACTTTCAAGTAGCCATATTATGAGAAAATAGTAAGGAATATGACTAAAAATTTTATCGACATAATGATTTCAGGAGAGATCATTGAAAATACAATCAAGAGCGATAAATTAGAAAAAAAAAAAACAGTCATCTACTATTAAAAAGATGTCTAAGAAAAAAGAAAGTGAGACTAAAGTAGTGAGTTTCGATAGGTAGTAATCCAGAAACTATCTTCAGCCAATTTATCCTATTTATCATTATTTCACAAGTCATGTTTCTACTATGGTGTACCAATCCACTCAATGCTTTCTTATCCATCTACACCTAGGCCTTCTATTCATCTAATTATCCCAACAAGTGGTGCGCGAGAACCATGAAATCAAGAAAAGTTTACATTTGACCCTATCCCTATGAGTTACATAGATTTGTACTAAAAACTTTACAAGATTCATTTGATTGCTCCCATTCCTACAAAGTAACTTGAACTTTCTTATCTCAAATGGTATAACTCCATTGCCCACTGTGACTACCATTTTGGGGTGATAGGCCATTTCACTGAAAATTATATTCCTCTAAAATATATGGTACAAAGCCTGATAAAAAAAAGGTTGATAAATTTTGGTACTAGTGGAAACACTGCATCCAATGTCAGTAATGACCCATCACCCAATCATCCAGATGCATAAATTTTAGGGAGGTTGATCGAAACTACTTATCATCTTGGATTTCTTAAGAATATGAATCTTTTTATGTACTTAGACTTCATCTTATTTTTATTATTTTAATAAAGTGACATGTTTGATGTATTTTTATGATATTTTTCTTTTGCGTGAATACCCATTATTTATTTTTACCTTCTTATACTTTTTCTTATATCCATTTCTTTGATTTTGAATAATGAAGGTTCAAAAAATCAGAATGATAATTCAGGATTTGATACCATTCATAATGGTTTGATTGATAAATTTGAGATTGTCGGTTCATTAGGATTACTAAAAAAGAGATAACTCTGGTAAAAGTTTGGCTTATTGAAAGGTGAAAGTGATATGACACATGATCTTTATGATTGTTCACTCACAAGCTTGCTCCCAATCAATGAATGTTCTTTATTAAGAGTATTCATGTTCGAAATGAGAAATGATCATCTTTCTTCTATCCTTCAAAAAATAAAATTATCCTTTACTATCCCATTTAAGCCTGTTGAAATTTTTTTTTGAGAAACCCTAACCAAAGATCACCCCCATATTGAGGGATAAAGTTTGAGAGATTTGTTCATTCTTAAGGGTAAAGCCTTTTTGTGCTCAAGTTTTTTTGACAAATGAAAAATAAAAAAAAATAAAGGAGAAATTAATGGGAGCAAAATGCCAACATCCACCAAAAAAAAGGAAAGAAAAAGAAAAAGAAAAATTTTGATGGGACAAAATGCCAAAGTGCTCCACTAAAAAAAAAAAAAAAAGAGAAAAAATTGATAGGGTAAAATGTCAAAGTGCTCCATATAAATAAATGATCATTGATTTGATTACCCTTCAAATACAATTTGAGCCTATTTTATCCATTTCTTTGGTATCATTTACCCTAGCCTACATTACGTCCCTTAAAAGTTTATTTTGATCAAATGTGAATACTTGATTTAGAGAATCATGAATTGAATTAGGGCAAATTTGACATTAGATTGTATGAAGCTTTGATCAAAGTATCATTGATGAATAAAAGAGAAAAGAGAAATGAGAAAAAGATGTGTAAAAAAAAGAGGAAAAGCAAAAAAGCAAAAACAAAAAAATAAGAAAATAAAAAAAAAGGAAGACTTAAACTGAAAGCCCGAAAGGGCAGTTTAAGTAAAGTTGAAAACTAAAAAAAAACAATTTCATGTAAAGATCCCAATAATGGATATAATGATTAGTTCAAAGATTGAAGGTATTAATGGAATGTGTTTTTGAATGATGATCTTGAGTTTAAGTTCAAAATTATCTGAGCAATCATTACTTTGGATGTTAATATTCTATTTGAATAAATCATGACATTTTACCTTTATTCACCTTTGAGTTGTTAATGACTCTTCACTAAATGAACATTCCTTGAATGAACCAAGAAAATTTATCATATCTGTCACTGATTTAAATGATGGCAAATAGATGAATGGCATTTTTCATGAAAAAGTTTTCTATTTTTTTAAAAGAAACCTAAGATGAGATAAATGAAAAAAGCATGAGAAAATGATTTACAATAAGGCAAATAAGATAACCCAGTGATGAATTTAGTGATAGATCAATTGACATGACTTATGGGTTATAACCAAATAAGAAAAAAGACATGGATTAGTTGACAGAACTTGT
This sequence comes from Durio zibethinus, assembly GCF_047325235.1. NCBI lineage: Eukaryota > Viridiplantae > Streptophyta > Magnoliopsida > Malvales > Malvaceae > Durio > Durio zibethinus. The sequence goes on from NC_143187.1 coordinate 13,494,862, forward strand.
CTTAAGATTATTGAGAAGTTAAGAAAGATTGGTGGAGTCTTGAGAACTTTGTCACCACAATTGAAATTTCATGACATCAGTATTACATACATTGTGTTTACCTTTAAATCTTAGATAGGACATGCATTTGCATCGTCATATTACCATATATAACCTATTCGATCTTGGCTCAATCCAGATTATTTTTTATGAATCGTGGTTTTCTCTTGATCATTTATTTTCGACCTCGACTCGATCTTGCTCACTTTATTTTTGACTCATAGTTTCACCTCAGTCACCTGATCTTAGCTCATTCCAAATCATTTCTTATGACTTATGCTTTCATCATAGTTATTTATTTTCGACTTCGATTCTGTCTTGGCTGCTTAATTTTTGACTCAATCCAAATCATTTTTTATGACTTATAGTTTCATCTCGATCATTTATTTTTTACCTTGACTCGGTCCTAGTCACTTTATTTTTTACTCATGATTTCGTCCCAATCACCCGATCTTGGCTCAATCTAGATGATTTCTTATAGCTCATGATTTCATCCCGATCATTTATTTTAAACCTCGACTCTGTCCTAGTTGCTTCATTTTTTACTTGTGATTTTGCCTCGGTCACCCAATCTTAGTTCAGTCTAGATCATTTCTTATGACTTGTGATTTCATCCCGATCATTTATTTTTTACCTTGATCGATCCTGATTGTTTCATTTTTGACTTGTGATTTTGCCCTAATCACCCAATCTTGACTTAGTCCAGATCATTTCTTATGATTCGTGGTTTCATCTCGGTTATTTATTTTTGACATCGACTCGATCCTAGTCGCTTCATTTTTGACTCATAGTTCCTGGTCACCCGATCTTTGCTTAATCCAGATCATTTCTTATGACTCATGATTCATCTTGGTCATTTATTTTTGACCTTGACTCGATCTTAGTCACTTCATTTTTGACTCATAGTTTTACTCCGGTCACCTGATCTTGGCTCAGTCAAAATCATTTCTTATGACTTATGGTTTTATCTCGATCATTTATTTTTGACTTTGACTTGATCTTAGTTGCTTCATCTCCAAACTCATGGTTCAGTCCCGATCAGTTTTACTCACTAATTGACTCTTGAGAATAAAATGGGTGTCTAGGTCTTTATACCATCCATGTCTGACAGGAATGTGTAAAGAGGGGCAGTTATAGATATCCATTTATGTTCGGGGTCAATTGGACCGTATCTGAGGTCAATTAAACCATGTTATAGTATTATTATTATTATTATTATTATTATTATTATTATTATTATTATTATTATTATTATTATTATTACTATTATTATTATTATGATCATCATCATTATTATTATTATTTCTATTATTATTATTATATCATTATTATTATCAATTTTTCTTCCTTTTTTTCTTTATCGATTTTTGGAGAGAATTTTAAAAATGACAACTGAATAAACCAGATCAAAATCTCATAATCAAATGTTTTTAATGATAATCAAGCCTAAATAACTGACCAGATTCAATTGGGACCTATTCAAAATCTTGAACTAAGGCTCGGGCAAAATCAAATTCCAAGATTTAAGCCTGAATTGATTATGTATGTTTCTTAAATTTGTTATAAGGCTGCTTATAAATTGCACTAACATCACAGAAAACACACACAAATAAATTTTGAAAAAAATTTGGTTGTTGTACTCTGAGGATAGATTTCTGGGCAGTAAGGTTCTATATTTTGATCTAAAAGTTTTTTAGGAATATTGAAGATTTTGGATTTAGGTTTGGGTTTTGGGGTTTAGTTTTAGGTTTTTGGAGAATTATGGGAGTAATCTGAGAAAATTTAGGAAAAATCTAAAAATTTTGGGATTTTTTGAAAAAATCTGGGTTTTTGGAAAGAACACAAAATTTTTTATGAGTTTTCAAGTGACTGATTGAATTTCTCTATCAAATTCTAGCCAATTTTTTAGAAACCAGTGGGTTCTCTAGTTTTTGATTGAATTTTTCAACGACTTCCCCAGAAACTGATGGGTTTTCTAATTTTTGATTGAAGTTTTCGAGAGGTTCTTAGGAAATTTTAGAAAGAAGTCAGAGCTTATCAGTTTAGAGAGACAGAGAGTAAAAAGGATTCTAAGGAAAAACATTGGGACTTGGCCTATATACTGTCCCAGAACGACACTGTGTTGGACAACCCAAGATTTACGCTTTGACCCGATAACCCGCGCATCAACCCGCGTTCCGACCCGACTCGACCTGATTGCAAGGTTTTTTTTTTATTATTATTTTTTGATTTTATTTTTTTAGCTCATTTTTTTTAGTTTTTTTATTATGGTTTTATTTTTGAGAAATTTTGTAAAAATTATTTCTGTTATTTTATTTTTGAAAATAAATAGGTTTAAAAAAAATTATAAAAAAAACAAAAAAATCTTTTCAAATAAGTTTTCAAAATAATAAAACAAAAAAAATCTTTTTAAGTTTTCAAAAAATATTTATAAAAACAAAAAAAAAACCATTTCAATAAATAACAAAAAATCTTTTTCAAATAAAAATCCTAGATAAATAAATTCATGAAATTTACCAAACTATTGAAAAATTTTCATAGATTTAATTTTTTAAAATGGAATCCACCAAACTATTTGAAAATTTCATAAAATTTTTTTCAAAAAAATAACAATATAAAAAGTGTAAAATAAATGAATTTTTATCCTTTAAACTATTTGAGGATTTATTCAAATTAAGTCATACCAAACTATTGGGAGACTTAATTCTCAAATTTGTATAAAATCTCACTAAACTATTGAAAGATCTACTTCAAAGTAAGTCTTATCAAACTATTAGGAGACTTACTATTTTTTTCAGAATAAAATAATTTAATAAATTGGATAACGAAGTCTCTTTAGACTAAGACATTAATCTCCATGAATACTCCTAAGGTGAGAGAATTATTTTAAAGTTGCTACCAAACTATTGGAATGATTTTAAGACTAATTTTTAATATTAAACAATTTGATAAATTATAAATATGATTAAGGCTTGGATAATCTGAAATCAAACTAGTATCATCTTTTGGATAGGTGCTATAATCTTTTCCATGCGTAACAGTACTCCCGTACCTAAATTTTGGTTTTATGGATTAGAATCTGCTTTAAATGGCCAATCATACTTAAAACAAAAAAGATTGGTAACGACTCCCTTTCATCCATGTCTAGCGGTAGGTTTACGGATCTATACGTTATGACAAGAATATCAGCCTTTGATATTATAACATTATCAACTGAAAATAGGATTCATAAATTCAAATTCAAGGCTTTTGAAGGGTCATAGCTGATAAATGAAATTAACTGAATGATTTAAAAAATGGGTTTAGATATTTAAGTAATTCCTAATAATGATTACCAACTCTCCCGAAACTCAAAACTTTCATTTTTTTTATTCTTTTTTTTTATTCTTTTCTCTTTTTCTATTTCTCTTTTTTCTTTAAGGCATTTTTTTTCTATAGCCTTAGTACTTAACTACATGGGGCTTTTATTCAAATCTAACATTTTTCCCCTTTTATTATTTTTTAAAGAAAACATACAAGTCTAAAACTCAAAAGAAATAAAAAAAATCTTAAATGACAATATAAATATATGAGACACTATGATGCATAATGTTCTTGTATGATGGTAAGGTGTCCATTGGGAACAATATGGTAACCATTGGGAATAGTCATACACCAAACCTTTTTGTATCATGATAAGGTTTCTCTCATTTTGCCCTTCAACAATTATCTCTTGAGTATTTTCGTCGAAAACATTCATCTGTCTTTCATTAGGAATTTCCATATTGGCATTTATAATTCTTCCCTTTTTTATCCCATCTTCAATTCTACTCATAGTAAATAGAAAATTGATAAATTCTAAGGATGTGTTACCAATCAACTTATCATAATAAAGAGAATAAAAGGTATCCAAAAATAGAAAATTCAACTCCTTATTAGTTAAAGGTAGTCGAACTTGCAATACAATCTCTTTCCATCTAGTAGCATATTTTTTATAACTCTTATTGGGACTATTTCTCATGTTTTGAAAGATTGATCGATCTGGAGCCATATCTAACATATGCTAGTATTGCTTTAAAAGTACTCAAGATAAATCTCTCTAAGTACAAATTTGGTTGCTTTCTAAACTATAATACCAATTGGCTACTACCCCGACTAAACTTTCATGAAATGCATGAATAAGCAACTTTTCGTCACCGACATACCCAACCATTTTGTGACAATATTGAGCCAAATGTGTCTTAAGACATCCAATTCTATGGGTGAGCAAAAGTCTATTTGAACCGACTAGATCGATCGAAATAGAGTGAATTCGGTTGAATCGGTTTAATTTATTTGATTTTAGTTATAATCGATTTTTTAAATCAGTTAAATTGGTTAATTCGGTCAGTTTTCAATTTTTAAAATTGATAACTGCACTAACCGAATTAACTAACTTTCTAATAATTAAAAATAACAAAAATTGAGATAAATATTTTTATTTTTTATTTTTGTAAAATATTGTTGAAATTATTAAATTCTTTAGTAATTTAGTTTGAATGATACTAGAGTTTGAAATTTTATTGAATTGAATTTGTGGTTAAATAATTATTAATAATAGGAAGAAAAATGATAAAAAAATTGATTATTTAACCGAACCGACCGAATCAAACCGATTTTGATCAGTTCGATTATGGTCGATTATTTAATAATATTCGATCGATTCGATTATTTGTTAAATGAAAGTCGGTTAAGTCGGTTATTAATTTTTTTAAATCGAACCGACCAAACCGACCATTTACTCACCCCTATCCAGTTTCATTATACTTCACAAATGTCAAAAATTTAAACTTTGGCAAAATAACCACACCCAAAACTAGCTGGGATTCTTTTGTATCATAAGATTTGTCCTTTCTTTCAACTACTTGAATCTTTTCTTCTAAGAGACTATACATTTTCTATTCATCTAAAATCCATAACTCCTCTCTTATAGGTCCTAAGCTAGGTCCTTCAGGTTGGTCATTTTATTAAGCAAAAAATCCTTCGATAATCTCCTTCATCTCTCCTTTTTGAATCAATATTCTCTTGATCCTTAAAAAAAATCGTAGGAATTATTTTCAAAAAAAATCTTTTTTTTTAGAACACACATGAATTGCACTCTATTGCGTACATACATAAATGAATGAATGCATGAATAACAAAACTCTTCAGTGAAAAGTGTAGAAATTGGAAAAAGGCCAAAATTAAAGTCAAATCATAATTCACATATTCAAGTTCAAAAAGACATCTTATTAACATAAAAAGAAACATTTTTCAAACAAAAAAAAATCACAAAGCATTTTATTTTCTCAACAACCTATCACTTGAATACCCTCTTTAATAAAAAATCTCATCCATCTTTATCATCATGCCATTTTCTTCTCATTGTTTTCAAATCTTTTATTCCCTATTATAGTTGGATTGAACCATTTTACATTTATGAGTGATTGCATCTTACATTTAAAGCCCTCATAATTCTCAATGAAGTGCTCCATATTCCCACCATGGTATTTGCATTTTGCATTAGGGTTGAAATATTTTGGGTACGAAGATTTTAAAGGCTCTAAAGGCATAAAGACAACAATGTGTCTCTCAAACAGATAGAGAAAGAGTTTTTCATATGAAAAAGGGATAGGATCTAACTATTTTTTTTTCTTAAGTAATTTTTTTGGCAACAAATTGACTAAAACTCCCCAAAATTGGTGGTGGTGCAAAAGTGTGGAGTTGAGAAATTGGCTAAACAAGTGGTTAGGGAATGGTAGGCTAAAATTTTTAGTTCAAATATAAACTTCTAGGAGATTGCATTAAAGTTTTGGGTCCTAATCTTATATACTTGAAAAAGAGATCAAAGACATATATAAAAATGATTTAAATGCAAGTTCAAGTTCAAAACAATTTGTGAAGGTTGTATGAAACTTGGTAAGTCCATGTTAGAAATTGAATTCTGGAGCTCGGACACTTGTATGGTCAGATCACTCATCCCTTTTATGATTTTGTCTAAACCTTTATTATTACTTAAACTACCGAATGCTTCAACATGCTCAAAAAATGTATTAGGCCCAGCCAGATTCAATTGATCACTACTCCATGAATTCATATGACTTATTTAGGCTGAAATTGGTAAAGATGCTTGAAAAGGCACCAAAATAAATTCTTTGAGCTTATCAACTGTTTTCATCAACTCAGCAAGCTATTTTATCATCTCTGAATATCATGACCAAACTCCTTTTAATTATGTTCTAACGCACTAGTTCAGACCTCCAATTAATCCTTCATATAATCAATTTCTTGTATCCACAAAAACAAATGTTTTATTTCATGAGTTTAAACCAAAATGCCTATGCTATTGTTCTTACTGAATGAATGAGTCAATTCTTAATTTACATGTTACATAAAATATATCTATGAATGCTTGAATATGATAATGATAAAAAGATATATACAAATCACCTTAACGATAAATGTTAAATGCACTAATTGAATTTCAAAAAGAAGTCAAACTTTTTACCTATCCTAAATCTTTTTTTTTCTTTTTTGTTTGTTTATTTGGACTCTTTTTTATCATATATTTATTTACACTATTACCTTAAATACAAATTGTATCAAAATGTCCCACATATCCTACTTTTGGGTAATTTTTATGAAAGAGATTAGCTTGGCTTTTAACATTTAAATAATTTTTGTAAGAAGTTGACACTACTGATAGTTTCATGAAAACTTCTTTGTTGATGATTGGCCCAAAACAAATACCCTCTCTAAAAATATAATGCCTATATGATGCATGCAGCAAAATTAAAAAAAATATAATTAAAATGAATTAATAATTCAAAAAAATAAATAATATAAACAATATAGCAATCATATAATACAACAAAATAACAAAATATATATTATATCCCAACTTTTGGTGATTGTCATAACATCTAGGTCTGTGAACCTATAGCTAGATATTGACTTAAAAAGTCACCAACAATCTTTTTTGTTAAAATACAATTGGCCACCTAACTGAATCTATCCCATTTTAAAGAGAATTTCTAAGTTTGACTCAGGTACCTTTAAAAGGTAGATTCAATGTCTATGAAACTAGAACTAGGTCTAAAAGTATAGTTACGTGTGAGGAACATTATAGCACCCTATAATGCCCATCAAAGGATGGTATCAGCTTGATTTCGTGTTCTCTATTAAGCCTTAAAAATCTTACCAGACAATTAATTATTGAAAATTATTTTTAATTGACTCTAATACTTTTGACAGAAAATTAAGAAAACTCTCTCACCTCAAGAGTATACAAGAAAACTATTATTTCTCTTGCAAAGACTCTGTCATCGAATTATTTAACATTTAAAAAAATTTCCAATGAAGAATTAATACTTCAATTTTTCTAAGCTTATTTTATTAAAAAAAATAATGCCTTTATTTAAGGAAAATTGATACTTTCAACTTTTTTCTTAAATACATTTTTGAGATTGGGAAGATTTTTATTTAAGGAATTTATTAAGAAAAATTAATGCTTTCAACTTTTCCTTAAAATGTTTCTTTTGAAATTATTTTTTGAAAAAAAAATTTCTAAGGAAAATTGATACTTTTAACTTTTTCTTAAAAATATTTCTTTTGAAATATATTTTTTGAGATAAAATTTTATTTTTTAAAAAAAATTGATACTTTTAATTTTTCCTTAAAAACATTTCTTTTGAAATATATTTTTGAAAAATTTTATTTTCTAAGAAAAATTGATACTTTCATTTTTCCTTAAAATATTTTTTTGAAATATGTTTTTATTTTAAGAAAATTAATATTACAATATTTTCATCATTCTTAGAAATATATTTATTTATTATTTTTTTAAAATTCACTTTAAAAAATAAGCAAAATAACAAAAAAAAAAGAAAGAAAGAAGAAAAAATGCAAAACAATCACGACTCGACTAAGCCCTAACTGCGACTCAGCTCTCCTCTAAGAAATGAAGAATGGCTCACAACTGACTGTTAGAAAGCATGTCAAAAAACAGGTTGCGATTGGGTCGGATTACCGGTGGAGCAGCACGTGGGTTATTAGAAGGTTCATTCTAAAAACAACACCATTTTAGATCATTATAAAAGGTTAAAATCATATTATTCTCTCATTTTTCTCCCTTACTTTCTCTCTCTAATGTGAAATTTGCTCTATCCTTTCTCTTAAACAACAGCCAAAAGCTTAAGTATCTTTTTTAGACTTTGGCACAATCTGACTGCCATCTGCTGCTAACCTTCATCGGCGGTCGTTCACTGGCCATTGTTCGATCATCGATTTACTCTGAAACTTGTCACGAGACTCTTCTCAATCTCATTGTCCTGGATTTAGGTAAGAATTCTTCAAAAACTTGCTTGCTTCGCATGAATCTGCCATGGAAGGTAGTGGATCTAAACTCAGGAATCTCCTTCCTTGTTGCACTGGTCACCATTGCCTTAAGGTATATTCTTTCCCTTGTTTTTGGCTCTTTTCTTACCCAATTTAGAGACCAAAACCTTTTGTATAAAAACCCAAATGAAACCTAAAAAAATTTGCTTCTTTGTTTCTGACTTTACTTTATTATTTTTTTACTTTTTTGGAGTTCCTTACTAGCGGTGAGCGACCTTTTGGTAGGAGGTAGGTGATGAAGCTAGGTTCTTTTTGGGTTTCTGGGTGGTGGTCAGAGTTACAATCACTTCTAGTTTGCATGGCTATTACTATTGGGCTTGTGAATTTCCTAATTGTTGGTTGGAATTGAATTTGGGACGTTGTTGGGTGTGCCGTGCACTGCCTTAGTTCTACTATGGTGGATTTGCAAGTGGTGGGGTGATTTTGCTCAGTTTTTTATTTTTTGTTCCCTTGGGTTTACTGTGTAATTACCGTGTGTTCTGATGGATTATTGGTTCTAGTGGAGCCTAGCTGAATTGGTGGTGGGGCGGATTGATCGACGGCAATAGTGTAATGTGAAGGGTGGTTTTCAATTTGGCAATGGTGTTTGTAGTTTCACACGGGGTTATGGCTGGTGATGGCAATGTAGTTTAGTAATAGAGCTATGGGGTGATGGCAATGGCAAAGAAGGCAAAGATGGCGATGTTGGGCTAAGCTGCTATTGAAGTGGAGAAAATGGGTAAGGATCGTGGTCTTTCTATGATCCATTCTCTGATATTTTGTGTAATCTATTTTGCTCCGCTGTTTCCCCTTTTTGTTGGTCTGCACAACAGTTTAAATAAGGATGATGAAGATAGGATTTTAATTCAAAATTTGAGCATCCTGTCCTTTTCAATCTGAATTTTAATTTCAAGCAGTAATTGAATTTCAAAAATTTAATCCACCAAATCTTATCACTTGTTTTATCTTTTTTTTATCTTTTTTACTTATTTTCAAAATAATGATAAAAGTAAAAATAAATAAGTAAATAAACAAATGGGCTTGCATTGAGTCTAAAATATAATATAAGCCTAATACTCAAATGACAAAACAAATCCAAATAGGTTAAGTCTAAAGCCCAATTAAAACTAATTTGAGATTCGAGGATAACTCGAGATGAAATAGAGTGTCTACAGTGATTTTCTAAAATGGCGATATGGCTCTACCCTAGGCAAGCTTCTCATAGCTTGCAATATGTTAGGTCGAGATTTATTCATCTAAAGGTTTCTAAATCAAATCTTATATCATTGTCCATTATAGATTAATAAGGCACACAAATCTTCACTCATTACAAACTATAAACGAAAAGAGTTTGATTTGACTGAAAATGTTTTACTAGTAAATACGAAGGTTATCATTTTTCAAAAGCGTAGTTACTTCACTTCCTCCTAATAAGGACAAAGCTTGAGTTTAAAACTTATGCATATAAATGAATGTGCAAAAATATGCAAAGCAATATATCAATCTAAACAACATAAATGAATCACAAATAACAAAATCAAAACAAGATGATAATTAACATGCAATTTATTTATTTTTATTTTTTTGAAAAAAATTAAAATGAAGAAAATTAAATTAAATATCAACTAAAATCAATTAATTTCAAAACTTCCAATAGTGCATAATTAAAATTTTTGGCTTGACTCTTAAAATGTCCTTAGTGGAGTTGCCTGGCTATCATAATGTATCAATATGGAGGCTCGATCATTTGATGTAAAAATTTAAAATCATGAAAACATAATGAGTCATCACCAATCTTTTTAGGGTGTGATTGACCACCCAAAAATTTTATCCTTTAATAAAATAATAAAACAAGTTTACAATTTATTAAAAAGATAATTTTGATCTATGAAAACAAAAGTAGATTTGGGAGTCAATTACACATGGAGAAATATTAACACCCTATAGCACCCATAAAATTGGTATCAATTAATAATGCACTATCATTGGGTTTAGATAAAAAAAAAAAAAAAGGTTCATTTTAAGATTTAATAATAATTCCCTTTTTTTTTAAGAAATAAAATCAATTAAAAATCTTTGTTTAGAAATTTTGTGAAAATCTATATATTAAATAAATACCTTAAAATTTTCTTACATAAAGGTAAAATTTGAAGATACTCCTTCCCACTTAAGATTTATCACAACATTTTCTTAAAAATAAAAATAATATTCTTTAAAAATAATAATAATTAGTGACTCTCTAATAACTAGGTAAAATACCAAAAATTATTTTTTCTGAAATATTGTTTTAAATTTATTTTATTTATTTATTTTTTAAATGAATTTTTTGAAGAACTTTTTATGTAGTAAAAACAAAGAATGATATAACTAATATTAAACATCAATAAATAAAATAAACATATATATGCATAATGAGTGTAAACATTAATATAAAAACGAGATATATGCAAATGATGATAAAATGTAAATTTAAGAATCGAATTTTTAAATATAAAAAGACTATTTGGACTCTTCAAACATTTAAGTAGAGTTTAGGTACGACTATTTATATTTAAAATATTATTTTATTATTTTTATTATTTATTTAATTTTATTATTTTAAGTTACAAAAATATATGAAAATTATAATGAAATAAAATTTCTTAAATACCTCATTATATAGGCAGCATTCGATAATCAATTTTTTACAAAAGGTTTTCACATAAATCCTTGAATTTTGGAATGGTCTCAGGGTTTTGAGTGAATTAAGGTTTTAAACTTCATTTAGGGTTTTAGGTTTTACCTAAGGTTTAGGGTTTTATTTAGGGTTTTATTTGGGGTTTTGGGTTTCACTTAAGGTTTAAGTTTCATTTAAGGTTTCATTTTTAGGTTTCAATTTAGGGTTTCATTTAGGGTCTCACTTTAGGTTTTGGGTTAGGGTTTCAGTTAGGATCTTAAGTTTCATTTTAGGTTTTATTTTTTACTTAAAATTTACGATTTTAAGAATTTACGAACCTTTCTAAAAAAAATCTCCAACATCTAGGTAGATTTTAGAAATAAGCTAGTTTTTATAATTTCTTTAAGAAATTGAATTTTTGCATTTTTTACTTATTTTATTTTTCCTTAAAAATTTTATTATTGCGATTTATTAATCTTTTATTATTTTATTTTTATTATTTAATAATTTCCCTTACATTTAGGTGGAACTATTATTTTTTTTAAAACACGTTTTTTAACTCCCTCTAGCATCTAGGCAGTAATTTTAAGATTTTTATTATTTTTGTAAAAGTTATTATTATTATTATTATTATTATTATTAAAAACAAACTTATTATTATCATTATCTATTTATTTTCTTTTAAAGTTTAAAGTATGTGAAAATGAATTACATTAAAAATAAATTGTGAAAAAAAATTGAATCACATAAAAATTAAAACAAGCATAAAAATTTAAACCACCAAGAAATTAAAATACCCAAAATTTAAACTATAATTAATTTTACAAAAAAAATATGCATGCACATAAAAAAAAATTGGTGAAGTATCCATAAGTCATGTTTATCAACCCATAAGATAAAATAAGAGGGAAAAGCTTTGAACTTATTTTCCATATTTGGCCAACATCTAAGAAAAACCATGCATAGCTTTCCCAACCTCACATACAAACATCATGCCAAGGAAAAGTCATCTGTGTGTCTTTATACAAAGATTCAAAAATCTCAAAATGATAGAGCTTTTGGCTATTGTAAATAAACCATGTGCATGAACGACAAATAGATATAGAACTTTAGGCTTTTGTTTCCCTTTACTTAATCTTAGCAAAGCTATCTACTTTCCTATGAAAAAAAAAAAAGTTCCTCTCTTCTTATGCCAATCTACAAATATGAAAAGAATGAAGAACTACAATGAAATAAAATAAAAAAAAAAAAACAAGATTGGAACTTTCACATGGAATTTCTTTTTTTACTTTAGATCCACTAATGCTTCTACTTGTTTTCTTTTTTAAAAAGCTTTTTTTCCCTATACGCACAATCTTAGTTATCATTTAATCAAATGAAATGGAACCCATAGCACCCTGTGCAATAAAAGGTAGGAAAAAAAATAGACAACTCCAAAGAAAGCTATAAACACATGAGACCTTAAAAAACTACTTCACGTTAGAAAAATAAATAAGCAAAGAGAAATAATAGAAAAGAATTTTGGCTTTGAGGCATGAAGAACACTTTCTTAAAGGCAATTATGCCTTTAGGATACCACAAAGCCTCAAACTCTCTAATCAGAAGCATTAAAAATGGTTATATTAAAAGATTTATTTACAATGAATGAACAAATATAAACTTCTATTCAGATGGTTATGACCTATTATATAATCATGACTTTTATGAATAATAATCTATTTATATTCAAATAGTTATGACCATTTATCATATGATAATTATTTGTGTTCAAACATAATTATTTAAAATATGAATAAAATTAATACAAAAATTAATTTTATTCATCAATAATTAAATCTTTTTATCCAATGTAGGATGCACACAATCTAAACTATTAATAGTTCCCCACTAGTTTGGAATGTTGGTGTTTAATTTTTACCTTTCACACAAACAAATATTATGGATACAAAAAGCTATTTCTCAATTTAAACCTTCAATTAGCATATATATATTAGAATTCTAATAAAGTTGATGGTATTCATAGATTAAACCTGAGCTCCTAGTGTTAGAATTAATGATATAACACACATAATACTTCACTTTTAGCACTAATATGATCATGTGTTTATCCTATTTATAAACATTACAAGAGAGATCTTAATTCTTCTTGTTGAAGTGGCACCACTATTATGTTTATATAGGTAGATTTGTCATTATATCTTCATTGGCTTAGACATTTAAAACTCTATTAAGAGCATAAAACTCATCTTCCCTACGCAATGGATCACACTAGTTTCTAAAATTTGAATTGATTTTACTAATACTTAACAAACACATAACAATAACTTGTTTTTACTCATTAAACTTTGTAATTAAAGGTTATTAATTCGAAGTTGGGTTCCCATTATTGGTGTCTAATTGTAAGGGTTTAAATCCATTCTACTTGAAGTACTATTAATTAAATATCTTAGAACTCAATTTTCTTTTATGGTAATTACCCTCACTTGAAATTGAATCTCTAATATAATCACTTCAATCTAATATGTCCAAACTTTTCATTTTGTATATCATTTATATGCTCCAAACATTGTTGCCTCATTCTTATCATTTTAAAAAATAGTTGGTTTTGGTTGTGGCCATAACTCTATATTCATTAATTTCAACCATTCTATTTTCATACTTTTATACATTTTTAATACAATTATACTTCTAGTATAATTGGATAAACTCAATGAACAAACTAAACGATTTTAGTCTTTTCATAACATATAGATCCGAAAATCTATAGCTAGACTTAACAAATGAATGGAGTCACCATCAATCTTTTTTAATTAGGTGTGATTGGCCACACAAGGAATCTATCCTTTTAAGGAGCTCTTAAGCTTGACTAAGGGTCCCTAAAAAAATAGGTACGAGTCTACAAACTAAAATAGGGTTCGAGAGTTCGGTTACATGTGAGGAACGATATAGCACCCCCACATGCCCATCTGAAAGATTGTGCCATATTATTTTAAATTCATCCTAGGGTCTTGGTTCAAATGGTTTTAAAATTTTAATGTTAAATATTAGAAATAATTCTTAAGATTCTCCATCAATCTGATAAAATTCTTAAAAAATATTTTCTCATCTCAAAAGTCTTCAAGGATCCTATTTGTTTCCTTGAAAAGGCTCCGTCGTCGGAATAAGATTTTTTTTTTCGAAAATATATCTAATTATTCCAACATTTTGGCTAAATTAAAAATATTTTCTCTTTTTGAATTCTTAAATTTTTAAAATTTTCACCATTTAGACCTATTTAGAAATTCTTTTTTATTTTAATTTTTATCTCTAAATTTTTCACCATTTGGGTTAATTTAGAAATTTTTTTTTTGAAAATTTTAAATTTTTTACTATTTGGGCCTATTTAGAAATTCTTTTTTTTTTTAAGAAAATAATGTAACAATTATTTCTATTGAAATTTCATCTAAATTATTCCACCATTTAGGATAAATTTATAAAAAATTTCTCATCTAGAGATTTCTTAGGAATTTACTATTTAAAATTTCAAAGAATCTTATCCTTGAATAATTATCAAATATTTTCAACCAAAATTTTTATTTGAAAAAGAATATAGTTACTTTTATTAAAATTTCTTCTAAATTATTTCACAATTTGAGATAAATTTAGATAAAATTTCTCACCTAAAGATTTCTTAAAATTTTATCATTTGAAATTTCTAAGAATCTCATCATTGGGTAATTGTATTTAATTCCAAATTTTTATTTTTTTTATTTTTTATTTTTAATTTTTAATTTTTTTTGTTTGAAAATAAATATTAATTATTGTTATTGAAACTTTATCTAAATTATTTCATCATTTGGGACAAATTTAGATAAAATTTCTCACCTATGAGTTTTATAAAAATTTACCATTTGAAATTTTTATAAATTTCATCATTGGATAATTTATATTTATTCCTAAAATTTTTATTTTTTTCTAAATTTAATCATGCAAAAATACTAAAAAAAACACATAAAAATAAAAATACAAAAAAAGAATAAAATTCCAAAAAACGAAACGGCTCGACCAAGCTGGAATTCGACTTGGCTTGAGGTATAAAAAACAGCTCATAGATGCGGCTCAGCTTAGCTCGACTCGACTGAAGGGTTGGTCGGAATGCAAGTCGGCCAAAGCGGGTTGCGCTCGAGTCGGGTTGCCCGAATGAAAAATGCTCAGATCCTGAGTCTTTTTAACGTCAAAATAACGTCATTTGGTGCAAGTATAAAAGGCTGAAATCTGGTCTTTTCTTCAGATTTTCCTTCTTCCCTCTCTTTCTTCCCTTTTCTTTTCTTTCCCTTTCTCTCTACAAACCGAGAATCCAATTGAATATTCAATCGAAAACTGGAAAAAGCTATCCAAAACTAGGAAAACACACCAAAAAATTAAAGTTTGCCAAAAATTTCACCAAAATCTAGATTTTCCAAAAAATTCTCAGAAAAAAATAATTACCAAAAACTTTAAAAAATTTCTAAAACATTCTAAAATTGATTCTACTTCTCTAAACACCCCTCATTTTTTTCTGCTTCTATTTTCTTCGTATTTTGTGTGTTCTCTGGCCTCACTTAGGGTCTTTATTTATAGGATTGAAAGCCAAAGAATCCCTATCTGGATAAGAATTCCAATTTCTGTTAAACTTCACCCTTAACCCTAACTCAAACCTTACAACCCAATTCCAACCTAAATTCAACTTCTTCTTTTTTTCATTTTTTTCTAGCTTTTTTCATTTTTTAATTTTTTATTATTTTTTATTAACAAAAATCAAACGTAGACCCTCAGACAGATAAGAATGTCTACAACTACCCCTCTTTGTACATTTTCTGTGAAACAGAAATTATGCAAAGACGTAGACAACCCAATCAACTCAACACATTTTTGTGTGTTTTTTTTTTTGAAAAAGTAAATAAAGCTCCTCTAAACAGAGGCTCAACTACTTTGAAAAAAAATACTCCTTTAAACAGAGGCACCATAACTTTTAAAAAATAAATTGCTTCTCTAAACAGAGGCACCATAACTTTTGAAAAATAAATTGCTCATCTAAATAAAGGTACCACAACTTTGAAAAAACAAATTACTCATATGTTTAGAGGTACCACAACTTCGGAAAAATAAAATTACTCCCCTAAACAGAGGCACCACAACTTTTGAAAAATAAATTGCTCATCAATAATCATGTCCAAAAAATTCGTAGATCAGATTTGATGAAATTTGTAATGGAAACTCAAAGATTCACAATTTGAGTTTGAAATTCAGAGATTCAGATTCGTAAAAACCTTTCAGCTTCGCAAGAATTCATTGAAATTTGATTCTCAAAACTTCAATTTCACAAGAATTCAAATTTGCAACATCTCAAGATTTGCATTTGCAAATTGCAAGACTCGTATCCAACATTTAAAGATTCTCATTTGAATTTTGGATATTCACATCCAAAAGTTCAAAGCTTCTCATTCAAGTTCAAAGGTTCATGTTTGGGATTTACATCCAAAAAGTTCAAACTTTGAAAATTCACATCCAAAAGTTTAAAACTTTTCATTCTAGTTCGAAGATTTACATCCAACGATTTAGGGTTTCACACCTCAAAGATCTTTATTTGAAACTCAAAGATTCTCATTTGAGTTTGAAGATTCACATTCGAAAAATTTTGGGTTTCACACCTCAAAGATTCTCATTTGAGTTTGAAGATTTACATTCGATAAAATTTAGGTTCACACTTCAAAGATTCTCATTTAAAATTCAAAGATTCTCATTTGAGAACACAAAAATTCTCATCAAAAGATTCCTAGTGACTCAAAATTATGCATAAATGAATGTTATGATCAATAATACAATTTTTTTCTCAATGATGCAAATGCAACAATCCAAATTCTCACAATGTCATATTCTTAACCATGATTCAAATGTTTACTGCATAATGCAAATGCATATCCAAACCAAAGTTTTAAACATTTTCCAAAAACAATGCTAACATAATGCATGTAATGCGGATATCAAAGTCATGAAATTCTAATCAAAATGTGGTAATATGGTCTTCAAGACTCCACCATCTCACGCTTTCTCCTTGTTTAGCTTTTCAATACTTTAGAACTAGTTTCATCAACTGATAATCATTATTTTCATCACTTGATCACCATCTATAGGCTTCTTAGCACTAGCAATTCCAAAATAAATTTCGTCCATTACCCATATCATTTAAGCACAACTAATAGGCCCTTCAGTACTAGCTATATTGGAACAAATTTTATCCCCCATCATTTAGTCACCAATCATAAGTTTCTCAGCACTAGCCATTTAAGAATGAATTTCATCCATTGATCCTCATCATTTTATCACATCTCACAAGTTATGTTGACCAATCCATCACCACATTCATTATTTGGTCACATAATGTGTTTTTTTCAAATCATCTTTTCAAGTTTTTCTTTACTCCCTATCCTCTCATATTTTTTTCAAAGGAATGTAAGAATATTTTAAACACATATTCTTTCATTCATGATCATTTCAAATCGTGATAAATACAATGCAATCATACATTTTCTCAATTTACTCTGAGAATGTAATAATAAGAAAGTATAAGGTGAATTACAAGAAAGGTAATCAATGAAGAGTGAGTCTGGTATAAAAATAATTGGGCAAAAGAGCAAATTCAAAGCATGACCTTGGGAATGGTATTGAACAAATGGAGTAATAATATCCAAACAATGAATACTCAAACAATTATTGACATTAATCTAGAATTCTTTTTCAAAAACTCATTTCATTGACTTTTGAGATCATGTTTAAGCTCATTAAACTTTATCCCAGCGTTGAAGGATCTTCAGATGTCTTTGACCTTTCATCCATGTGAACTATTTATCCAACTCCTAACTTCAAGATTTTTCTACCCAAATTACCCTTTCGGGTTTTGAATTTGAGTCTTTTTTTCTTTTATTTTCATCTTTTTTCTTTTTTTATTTTTTTTCTTTTTCATTTTTTCTTTTTTCATCTTTTACCATCAATTAGTGGTATTTCTCACACTTCAACGAAGCATGATTCTGTCATTTTATCACAAACATGCCTTGACCTAATATATGATTATTCAATTCGAGCACTCACATTTGATCCAAATAGACTTTTAAAGGTGGTAATATAGGTCACAGTGAGGAGTCATGAAAGAAATGCATAAAATAGGCTCAAAACATGTGCTTAAAAGATTCAAAACCAAATGATCATTTCTCATCATTTGATACAACTTGGTATTTTACCCCATTCCACATCATTTCCTTACTTTTTCCATTTCATTTCTCATAAAAAGATTCACATTACTTTGTCCCAACTTGTTTGTGGCATTTTTCTTATCTCTCTTTCTTTCATTTTATTTTTCTTTCTCTCTTTGAGACCTTTTACGATCTTTTACCTCTTTTTTTTAAAAAAAAAAATACCCCCAATGTAGAAGGTGATCATTGGTCAAGATTTTTTAGAAAAGAAATCATAATAGGCTCAAAAGGGTAGCAATGAATGGTTTTTCAAATGGTAAAAGAAATATGGCCATTTTTATCTCAAATGTGAATGCTTTCCTTGAACTTCATCTATTGAATAAAAAAAAGCTTATGGATCTTTGTATATTTTTAAAACATATCCACATCTGCTAGTAGCTAGCTTCTTTTACTTAAATAGTCTCCTCAGATTAATGTGAATGAGTTCTCAAAACTAGATCTCAAAATTATTGTTATCATTGTTTAAATATTTATCATCTGAAATTTAAGAATGAAAATGAGAAGTTATGAAAGGTGACAAAGCATGGAACAATGGTTGAATGAAAGAGAAAATGTAATGAAATGCATTATCCTTACCTTTTATTAAAATGATAACAAATGAAATCCTATTGCCTAAAAGAAATCCTAAAATGACAAGAAACTTTCAACTAGCTTTAACATCATTCTCCAAAATTATGTCCCTGTGCAATCAGGTGAAGGATCTTTATTGGCATCTTGCCCCTTGATTCACTGTAATTCTCTAGGTCTTTTCGGACCAACGTGTTCTTGATTCTCACTTAGAGCATTGATATTGTGATTAGGCAATAGATTGCCACTAACATTAGGTGTTGTTACTTCTCCTTGATCAAAGTTTATCATTCCATCATTGATCAACCATTACACCTTATACTTTAAAGCAGTGCAATTTTTAGTGAAATGGCTAGCAATTCTATAGTGGTAGTCACAGTGGACTGTAAGATCATACCACTTGGGATAAAGTGGCTAGAGTGGCTCCACTCGATTAGGGGCAATTAAGTGGTTATTGTAGAGCTCTCGATATAACTCCGTATATGTCATAGGGATTGAATCAAATACAAGTTTTCTCAGGTAACTCGTAGCTCTCGTGAACCACTTGCTAGGCTAACAAGATGAATTTAGGGTCTTGCAGAAGGTTGAATGTTAAGAGTGTATGTGGGAGCTTTAAGGCTAAAAATGAGCGGTATTAGATGAATAAGATGATTGTGAAGCTGGTGGGATGGATAGGATGAGGCATTGTTCACAGTCGAATAGTATGGGGAGTAACCTTATGGATAAGATTGATATCCCTTGAACTGTTTGTCAAAGCTCGTAACTTGAGCTTTAATCTTTTTCTTCTCGGACGCCTTCTTAGTTTTTCCTCATTTTAACTTGTCATTTTTAGTGGCATTCTCAATGATTTCTCTTGAGACCACCATGTCAGTAAAATTTTTTGTTACATTTCCTATCATCTTTTCATAATAGAGAGATTTTAAAATGCTGACAAACAACACTGTAGTCTTTTTTTCAATCAGAAGAGGCTGCACCTGAGAAGCAATATCCTTTCACCTTTGAATATATTCTTTAAAGGACTCACTTACCTTTTTCTCCATATTCTGCAAAGATAAATGATCAGGAGTCAAATTCATGATATGCTAATATTGGCTGATAAAGTCATAAGCCATATTGTTCTAGGAACGGATGTGGGTTCTATCCAATTGGATATACCATATAACAATAGAGCCTGTAAGACTGTCTTAGAACACATGCATCAATAGCTTCTCATTATTAGCATGGACAGTCATTTTTTAATAGTATATGATAATGTGAGTCTTAGAATACTTTGCACCATCATATTTCTCAAACTTTGGCACCTTGAACTTTGGAGGAATAACTACATCTGAGACTAAACAGAGCCCAGCAGCATCTACAAAACCATAAAAACTAACTCTTTCCATCACTTTCAACCTCTCTTCCAGCATACTAATATTTTGATCAACTTTTGAGTCCCTCAGTGACTCACTCTCTTTTGATTTTAACTTTTCATTCTCCTTTGGATCATCCAAATCAGGGACTTGAACTAGTTTTACTGTCTTTTCTATAAAGATAGGATTTACATAACTTTAATATTGGCCAAGGTTTGAAACTGATGGCATTTCAAGGTATGTGTGCCCTACAAGATAAATGAACTGCTATGGTAGTAGACCTTATGCTCGTTAGGCTTGATGTGACCCAAAATCAAGAGGGTATAGTGGGTCATTCACCTCTTGTGATGGATGGTCTTATTGGTTGGTACTTTTGTCTATACATTTTCCTTTGTTTAACTTGTTCAAAGCCTCCAAAATCCTATTCAACTCGTCTTCTAGCTTTTCTTGGGCTTTCTCTATCCTTTTAAGACGGTTGAAATTTTTTTATTTCATTTGTCTGGCTCGAGCCTTCGTATTATATTGAAGAGTGAGGTTGCTTGGTGGAGCTATTCTTGAACCTTGAGCAACATAATTATCATAAAAAAATACTATGATATGTCAATGTATGAATGAAATGTACATTTTTATGGATGAAATAAAAATGATGCAAATGTAGAATGTTACATATGACAATAAAAATGATGCATAATATGGTAATGCAAATGCACAAAGTTAAACAAACAAAATGGTTAGATCACAAATTGTTTCTTCTTGTATCCTAACTTCGGGTTACATCTATCACTGGATAGGAAGGGTTCTATCTTAAAGCTAGTTCTCTTAAGTGTTGATTATATGCAAGGTTAAATGATATTGACCACTAAAGGTTCTCAAATTGTTCCTTACATCATTGTCTGTCACAAACTAGTAAGGCAGTCCAATCCCTACCCATCACAGGCTACCAACAAAAAGGATTCAACTTGAGTGGGAGTATTGTGCTAGCCATTACGGAGATTATTATCTCACGAGAGCTTAGGTACTTTACTCCCTCTTAAGAGGGACAGAGCCCGGGTATAGAGCTCATGTAATGTAAATGCATATGATAGTGTGTGTGAAGAACATATATGTTTCATCTCCCAAAAATAAAATACAAGATAAAAAAAAAATGTTAGTAAACAAATAACACAAATCATCACAATTTAAAACCATTAGACCAAAGAATAGGATAAATTTAAAAGTTTATGGCTTGACTCTTTATGGCTGTCCCTAATGAAATTGTCAAACTGTCATAACATATAGATCCAAAAATTTATAGTTAGACTTAACAAATGAATGGAGTCGCCATCAATCTTTTTTTAACTAGGTGTGATTGGTCATCTAAGAAATCTATTCTTTTAAGGAGCTCTTAAGCTTGACTAAGAATCCTTAAAAAAATATATTTGGGTCTACAAACTAGAACATGGTTCAGAAGTTCGATTACATGTGAGAAAAGTTATAACACCCTCACATGTCCATCTGAAGAATGGTACATATTATTTTAAATTCATCCTAGGGTCTTGGTTCTAATGGTTTTAAAAATTTAATGTTAAATATTGGAAATAATTCTTAAGATTCTCCATCAATTTGGTAGAACTCTTAAAAAATATTTTCTCACCTCAAGAGTATTCAAGGATCTCATTTGTTTCCTTGAAGAGGCTCCGTCGTCAGAAAAAGGTTTATTTATTTACTTTTTGTGTTAAAAATATATCTAATTATTCCATCATTTGGGCCAAATTAAAAATATTCTCTTTTTGAATTTTTAAATTTTCCACCATTTGGACCTATTTAGAAATTTTTTTTTTTTTATCTCTAAATTTTCACAATTTGGGTCAATTTAAAATTTTTTTTTTTAATTTTAAAATTTTTCACCATTTGGGCCTATTTAAAATTTCTTTTTTGTTTTTGGAAAGAAAATAATATGATAATTATTTTTATTGAAATTTCATCTAAATTATTCCACCATTTGGTATAATTTTATAGAAAATTTCTCACCTAGAGATTTCTTAAGAATTTATCATTTGAAATATCTAAGAATCTCATCTTTAGATAATTATCAAATATTTTCAACAAAAATTTTTATTTGGAAAAGAATACAATTATTTTTATTGAAATTTTTTCTAAATTATTCCATAATTTTGGATAAATTTAGATAAAATTTATCACCTAGAGATTTATTAGAAATTTACCATTTTAAATTTTAAGAATCTTATCATTAGGTAATTATATTTAATTCCAAATTTTCAATTTTTCAATTTTTTAATTTTTTTTATTTTTAATTTTTTTGTTTGAAAATAAATATTTATTATTGTTATTGAAACTTTATCTAAATTATTCCACCATTTGGGATAATTTTAGATAAAATTTCTCACCTAGGAGTTTTATAGAAACTTACAATTTGAATTTTCTATAAATTACATCAATGGATAATTAATATTTATTCTCAAAATTTTTATTTTTTTATTTCATTTTTTTATTTTTTTTCTATATTTAATCATGCAAAAATACTAAAAAAACATAAAAATAAAAATACCGAAAAACAAAACGGCTCGGCTAGGCTAAAATTCGGTTCGGCTTGAGGCATAAAAAAAAGCTCATAGGCGTGGCCCAGGGGACGTGGCTCGGCTCAACTCGGCTGAAGGGTTAGCTGGAACGTGGGTCAACCAAAATGGGTTGTGCTCGGGTTGGGTTACCCGAATGAAAAACACGTGGATCCTGAGTCTTTTTAAGGCCAAAATGATGTCATTTTGTGCAGGTATAAAAGAGTGAAATCCAGTATTTTTTTCAAATTTTCTTTCTTCCTTCTTTCTCTTCCCTTTTTCTTTTTTCTCCCCTTCTCTCTACAAACCCAGAATCCGATTGAATACTCAACCCAAAACTAGGAAAAGCTGCTGAAAACTGGGAAAACACGTAGAAAAATTCAAGTTTGGCCGAAAATTTTACCGAAATCTGGATTTTTCCAGAAAATTTTCAAAAAAAATAATTGCCAAAAATTTTTTAAAATTCTTAAAAAATTCTAAAATTGATTATATTTCTCTAAACACCCTTTATTTTTTTTCTGCTTCTATTTTCTTTGTATTTCATGTGTTCTCTGGCCTCATTTAGGGTCTTTATTTATAGGATTGAAGGCCAAGGAATTCTCATCCGAATAAGAATTCCAATTTCTGTTAAACTTTACCCTTAACCCCAGCTCAAACCCTACAACCCGATTCCAACCTAAATTCAACTTTTTTTTTCGTTTTTTTCGTTTTTTTCAACTTTTTTTTAGTTTTTTTTATTTTTTATTAACAAAAATCAAACATAAACCCCTAGATAGATTGTGGTGTCTACAAGTCCTTTTAAGTTTTTTAAGGACCTTTTTTTATGATTTTACTTTAATATGTGTCTAAACTTATTAGTCTATATAATTTGCTCATAAAATTATACTAAAATCTTACAACACTATAATGATAAGTTTTATTTATTTTGATTCTTATCACCCCCACAATGTGCAAGTATGCATTCTTTTATTAAAGAACGTCTAATTCAATTATTCAAGATATTATATATACTTAATCAAGTTACCATTTCATTTATCTTTTCACTATTTGGTGGTTTTTTTTTAAGTCAGAGGCCTTCAAATCTACTTTTAGTGAAAGATAACTAGTAAATATCTTAATATCTCTATAAAAGTTTCAAACCTTTTATATTTTAATTCAAAATAAAAATTTACATCAATAAGCAGATTTCAAATATAATCATGCTTCTGTAATCTTCTTTTAAGACTTTTATATCAATTCATAAATACTTATATGAATCTATTTCATTATGAACGTTATTAATAATTTTTTATTACCATGAACAAAAGCCATTTCCATCACCCAAATGGATCAAATAACATTCCTTTTGCTATTATAAAGTGTTCATATTCATAAGATCTTTAAATCACTTATGACTTCCAAAATAAATATACTTTGAAATTTTCACTATATAAAATCATAAATGATAAATCATTTGTATAATCCATGAATTAGACTATATATATAACAAAAAATTACTACAATGTGAACAAGATTGTGGCATCTATTTTGGCTTATGGCTATTCTAAGTCAACCATAATAATCCACATCATATCTACAAATCATGTAGATTCGGCATTAAAGTTATCTCATTTATAATGTGGCTTTTTGTGAAAACTAACTATCTAAAATGTTATCATGAGTTTCCAATGCATATATTTATTGTCCAGTGGCCAATTCCAAGTTCATGACTATTGAAACCTCTAAATTTGATTTCAAAAATTTTTTATGAGAACTTTATTTCTCCATCATTATGCAACTTATATATCACTATTATTTACCACTTTTAATTTGTCATAACATTTTCGGATATATAATAAATTCAAACTTTACTTATATGACCAATATCCCAATGTAAAATAAGAGTCCATAGTATATTTAACTTCAATTTTAAATACTTTCACAATCATTTTGTGATCAATATGTTCATATCTAGATCACCATATCAATGCAAGTCATGAAACATGAATCTAAAGAATCATTTTCATAAAATAGAATAAACAATAATTATATATCAGTTTTATTCATATTTCATGTAAAAATTTGTAATGAATTTACATTGATTAAATCATTGATTGGCTAACTCTAAGATATTCGGCTTTCACAAACCAATATTATTATCTAAGCCCATATGTTAATATGGAGTATAACCAGCCACATCCTTCCCATTGTCATGAAACTATTGAAAACCTCATAAACTTGTTCACTTTTCATTTTAACATCCTGTAAAGGCCATTTTTTCGGGTACAAGAAGTAAAAATATCTTCATTATCTTTAACCAATAATGTACTAATTAGATTATGGCATTCTATCTCCAAAGTCCATATCTTTCTTATATGTATAAGAAAAAAAATTTCATCTCTTCAATTAATTTTCATAATATATGGCAAACTGTATCAATATTCACTATGCCATTACAAAATGAAATTAAACAAATGCATGTATTGCTGCCCTTGGAACATTGAATTTGTATGTTATTTTTAATTTATAAACATGCCTAATTAGACATTAATTAGCATCCTTCAAAATGCTAGTAACCGATAAATGCTTCAATATTTTTTAATAACATGCCTTTTCATTTAATCAATATCCCATATGTGAAAAGCAGTAATGCTTTTTTGTAACTATTGATTAACTCTTTAATGGTTATTTATGATTTCAACTTTGTGATTGTTCATAATAAAATTTTATTTTGTAAAGTCACTTCAGTGTAATCACCTAGTAGGCAAAAATACCTATCACACTGCCTATATTTTTTATAATAACAATTATTTGGTTTATTATCTATCAATTAATCCATGAAACATCATATCTTAATAATAATTATTCACATATATCAATTCAATTTTAATTAGTTTTCATGAAAATTGAACACAAATTAAAATTTAAACCAATAATAAATTTAATATATATATCAACATTTGATTTATAAATGACCAACAAAGATAGTACCATACAAATAGCTTAACTCAACTTATTATCTCAATTTTTGTGCCATGATTTAAAAATAAAACTAACCTTGCAGTCAAATCTTATTTTCTGCATATATTCTCCACTTATATCTAATTTTTCATGGTAAATACTTTTATCTATTTTCGATTGTTTTCATAGAAACTATGGGACAATTTGCATGTTCTATATATAACCAAGACATAACAATTAAATAATCAATCATTCCATTAGAACCCAATTTAATTCGTTACTTTATAACAAGTGGTAATTCTTTTAGTTGCAGATCAATTCATGTCTTTTTCTTTTATGTTATTAGGCTATTTCCTATCTCAGTCATAATAAGAATCAATTTTTCAAATAGATATAATACAATTCATAAAACACAATTGTGGAGTCAATTTTAATATATGTATAAACTTATACAATGTAATCAATATTTTGCATATTATATTTTGACTTTACACACTAATGAAATAAATTGTTAATGTATTTATCTCATTCAGTCAATCTTTTTACCAGCAATTATGCAAAAAATAAAATACATACCTCTAATAAAAATTTTTATGAAAATTAACATTTTGATCCATAGAAATATTAATCCTTTGACACCTTGAGCTTTTTCTAATATCGATCTCCGAATCATGCCAATTTCTTTTTCTTGTATCTTCCTTATGCAAATATAACTTTCTCATAATTGTCTTTAAATTGTTAGAAAAAATAAATAAGAGAAGAGAAATAATAAAAATAAAATTTTGGCTTTAAGGCGTGAAAAATATTTTTTAAAGATAATTATGCTCCTAGAATACTACAAAACCTCAAACTTTCTAATCAGAAACAGTAAAAATAGTTATACTGAAAATTTTATTTATAATGAATAAACAAACATAAATTTTTATTCAAATGATTATAATTTTTTGTATAATCATGATTTTTATAAATAATAATATATTTATATTCAAATAATTATGACTATTTATCATATAATAATTATTTGTATTCAAATATAATTATTTAAAATATAAATAAAATTAATATAAAAATTAATTTTATTTATCAATAATTAAATCTTTTTATTCGATATGAAATACTCATATTCTAAACTATCAACTCTTCGTATGTTTTCCAAACTTTCACAACATACCTTTTCGTGTTTTTTTCTCTTTCCTATCAAGGTTTCAGTTTGCCTTTCACCTCCACGCTGCCAGGTCCTTTCCTGCTCCTTTCACGCCCTTTCCGTTTCCTGCTCTAATCTTTCTGCTTCCAGTGCTACTGCTTTTCACGTTTCTTTTCTAATTTTTTTGGTTTGCTGCCTCTCTGCTTTTCTGGTTTTGGTTCCAGCTACTGGTTGCCTCTTCCTCGCGCGCCTCTTCCTTCTTTTCTGGTTTTTTTTTCTGCTGCTCTTCTTTTTCTTCTTTCTCCACGCCTTTTCTGTTTTTTTTTTTTTTTTGCTGCGCTTTCTTTTTTTTTTTTTAGTTGGGTTTCACATTCTCCTGCCTCTGTTTGGTGTCTGCTGGCTTCTCTACGGCTGGTTCCTTGCTTACTGCCGTCGCCACCTTCTGCTGCAATTTTTTATTTTTTTGCCTTCTTTTTTTTGCCGCAGCCCGCCTCCTTTGCTGCCAGTTCATGCCATTCCACGTTCTTTCGCCCGGCTCCTTTCTCTTCTTTTGTTTCCCTTGCCCGTTCTCTGCCCCCTTCCTCCCTTTCACGTTCCCTCTTTTCTCATTTTCATCATTTTTTTCTTTGCTTCCCACGTTGGCCTCCATTACCTCATGGAGTTTGCCATAGTGTCCCACGTCCATGCCATACTCTTCAGTTTTGTTTTCAACAGTTTCTTCACTTTCTCACATGTTGCATGCATGGATTGGTTTCATGCAAAAACATCCAAAAGGCCACATGGCCCTTTCTATTTGTGGCCAGGTCTTAGGTCTTTAACAAGAGCCCAATGTGTTTTTCCCTTGAATTTTATTGGGGCTTCTTTTATTTGCCTAGCTTATAATTTCATTTGGGTTTTTCAAGCTTTATTATTTTATTATCTTATATTATTTTATTATTTTTTATTTAATGGCCGGATCATAAATGGGCTTTTAAGAACGGGCATTTATTATATCATTTTGAGCATTTATTCAAGATCATGCAACGGAGTCTTATTATGAAGCTCACATTGAATCTCGTACGAAACATTTAAAAATGAGCTACTTATTAGGCTATAAAAATAAAGATCAAGCCTAATTGACCAAGCTTGAGTTAAAATGATAAAATATTTTGAACAAAATTAAATATTTACAGTAATAATAAAACAATAACAATAAGATCAACAACATAAATAATATTGTCAACAACAACAATCAACTAATTCCCTTTAAAACCATAAATTAATCTTATTGTATTATATTATTCAAGTGATTACCTGACAATTCTATATTTGTAATGCAATATGAAATTTGAAACTCCAAAGGATAGATGTATCAATCAAACTTTCAAAAAATTGTTGAAAAACTTGCTCTACATTATCATCTCCATCCCTATCATGATGCTCATGGGTGACAAGTTTCTCATTATGCGTGAAAGGCTCAACCCGTGAAATATCATCTCTTGCACGGTCCTCAATTGGCTTACTATCTTCCTTGACTTGATGTCTCCTCTCAAAAGCAATAGAATGTCTTCAACTTGGACCAAGATCAGCTATAATATGTCCATCACCTTTGTCAAAACCTTTAACCCTTGTACGAACTTCTCCACCTCAAGTTCAAGTGATATCTATTGTGATATTGTATAAAAAACAACAATTTAATAACAACAAACAAAATAAATTTCAATTATGAGTTTATGAAAATGAATATTTGAGAAACATGTAAGCTTTAAAAACTTACAAAAATATTTTTTTGTAATATACGATTTGATCGAAAAATCTTAAACCCTATGTTATAAACCTTAACAAATCAATCAAATTAATTAACAATAATTTAAAAATCTTATCTGGAATGAATAAAATACTAAAAAAATTTATGATTTAATGGTTTGTTTAATGATTTTGGATTAAATTTAGATTAAAATTAGAGAGAAAATTGAGAGTGAAAAAGAGAGAAGTGTAAAGGATTCAGAGCGAAATGTGAAATGTTAGACTGGGGTGTACGGAGTAAAAATATTTATTTATATTTTATATGTTGTGTGTATTTAGTAACGAGATGTAAAAAGTTTTTTATTTATTTATTTATTTATTGTATTTAGAGTAATCCGAAAGTTTAACATTACAAGTTAGAATGGCGAAAATACCCTTGCCCTGACGAGACTGGGCGCTAGCTCGATTGCTTCCGTCTGAAAGGATTTTTAGGTCGGATTTACGAGATGGGACCCGAACCAAACTCGCTCCCCAAAATCTCAAAAGCAGGACAGCACCGCACGCTAATAAATTGGAAAATTCACCGAATTTTTGAGCCGAATGAAGAATAGTTAGGGTGAAAGAGTGATCGTTTTTTTTTCTTGTTTTGTTTTTGGATGAAAGTGATCGATGAGTGAAAAGAAAAGGGATTGAATAACAGGGAATCAAATCAATCAAGACAAAAGAGAATCGAAGAAATTAGGATGGGAAGGCCATTCATAGAGACACTGAGTGGGGCAAGGATCTTCAAGTGGAAATTTTGTAAGGTGGACTTTGCTTCCCACGACGACATTGTTTCAAAGGAATTCCAGGGTCGTTTTGGCCTGCTTATCTCTTCCGCAATGCGTAAACTTTTTTTTTTCTAACCTCTTCCTCTTTGCTTATTTTTCAACTGGGAATTGATAAGAGTACTATATATATATATATATATATATATATGTATGTATGTATGTATGTATGTATGTATATATCTGCAGAGTAAATATAAGCTTGGGGCTGACAGAAGAACGAATGTTGACTAGCGGATTGCACAAAGTGAATGACATTTACTGTAGCTCTTATCAGCAAATTCTGGGTTGCAAATATGTAAGCTTTTAGTACTTGTTCTAATACTACACTAGTCATTTTAATTTCACGATTTTAGCTAGAAATGTCAATGGGAATTGAATTGCACTTAGTATTCCCAAGTGGACTCCCATGTTTATATTGAGTTATTGATTACATTGAAAGTGAAAACTTCAAATTATGGGTGATTCAATAGCATTCATCTGGTCCAATTAGGTTGTTTTAGATTCAAATATTGCAAAGGCTACTAGTTTTTTTTTTACTTTAGAAGAAAAATAACTTTCTTTTTTGTCCCTTTAGGTCGAAGATCATGCATTCTGACTTCTATCCGATATGACAAAATCAAAAGCCTTAAACCTTAGTGAACTTTGGGACTGGACAAGAATTAAGTGGTTGGCTGACTTATCATGGACTCGGTGAACGAGGAGCAGTGATTTCTTCTTTGCTTCATTTTATCTTTATGGTCATATCTGTAATGCGTAGATTAGATTATCTCTCTTGGGAATTTTATTGGTATAAAATTCTAAGTGAATATGGCTTATGATAATATTTGCAGGAGAAGGCTTATGATGAAAGCCAAAAATATAACGAAGGAATGTTCATTCTTGAAAAAGAAAGGATGTTGAAGGAGGGTTGGTGATGCCTCCAACAGGAAATACCTTGGAACAAACAACAAGGTAATTGAGGTTTTGGCTTAGTTGATATATTCTTCTAGATAGTGAACATAAAGCTTTATCAGTTATCATGCTTGCATCCAGCTGTTAGTTACCACTCAAACAATAACCACGTTTTGAGTTTAGTGTTTTTTGTTTTTTTTTTTTTTAAATACTATCATTTTACTTGAAGAATCTCTTGTTGTGGTAGTTTTCTTGCATTCTGTTTGCAGACAACATTCAGTTTGAGTTCTTAATTGAATTATTCTTTTTTCTTATCACTTTGAAAATGTTTCGACAACTTGGAAAGAATGAGCTGTTTACACTTTACAATGCTCTTCTGTTGTGTGCATATATACGAAAGTGCAAGTGAGGAGTAAGAGTGTCAATGTAAGTAAAGGTCTAAATTTTGGTCTACAAGACTGGTGAAACTGCTTCCATCGCAAAATGGAAATCAGTAGCCCTCTTTGTGTGAACTGTTGGAAAGATCTCCCAAATAACAAGAGAATTTATGGCCAATTCCTAGCGAGAAAGGACCACTCCCTATTCTTGGGAGTTGTAGATGATGCACCCTTGAAAGTTGAAAGTGACTATAATACTCTGGCAGAACCCCTGTTAAGAAAGTTTGGATAAGTGGTCAAGATGACCACACATTTAGGGAATTTAGATGACTCATCCGGTGCACTTGGTGATATATTTACGACTGATTCAGGCCAAGTTGTGACTCTAGTGGCTGCACCTTTAGTTTGAGTAGGAAAAACAATACGTGGATAGTGATTTGGAATCATTGTTTTATTTCCTGCTGCTCTTGTATTGATTTCCACCAATGCCCTCTCGCTGGGCAACAATATAAATCATGCAATGCCAAAATTGGTGTTAAGAAAATGAGTTTATTTTAACTAATTTGTCAATTTGGTTGGATCGAATTGCATTGAGAATTTGCAATTGAATATATTGTTCAACACAAATGTGTTGAAGAATAAAAATTATAGCACAAGCTCCAAGACTTAACCTAAAAACTTTGTAGGAAAGAGAGCGTTATGATTCAAGATCTCCTTTCATATGCAAAGTCTCCGTCTCACATCGCCTCTTAAATATTGGACTCAAAATTTTAGGGCCGAATGACAGGATAGAGTTCTATAAAAAAAGTAGGAAAGGCCCAATCCAATTGTAGGTCCATAAATAAAGTAGGAAAGGCCCAATCCAATTATAGACCAACAAAGATCTTGCTTCCCTATTCTTGAGGCCGACCACACACACCTTTTTTCAAAATGGGAACTTAAACTTGATTGCATATGAGCACTATTTTTGTGATTTGTCGAAATTTTTTCTTTCTTCTTTTAATGAAAATGTAAGTTTTGTTGAAATTTCCAGCGCCACGGTGGATGACAACACATGAGAATAAAACAAAGTTATGTGCTGAGCCGGTTAGGAGTAGAAATGAAGAAAGAAATTACAGTAAAAATGAATCACATTTAGTAGTATCTTACTATATTATTCCAGGGATCCCGAAAGAGCTTCCCTCAGAGTTTCACAATGTAAATTCAAGCCAAACATCTCATACAGAATACAAGAACCCAGCAACTTCACTGGATATAACAGCAGAAAATCAAACAACTCTAAAGTAAAGGTCAGTTCTTGTATGTATCACTCTGTCGCCAACAGATGCATGATACAATAATCTGCGTATACCCCAATCTGATTTTACATCTTAATCAATCCCAGTAAAGAAAACCTGTATTAGGAAAAAAAAAAAAAACCCTCAAGCTCAAACCTTACATGAATTCTTTGTAACTGATCTCTATAACAATTTCATCAAAACAGGTGAACCAAATTAGCTCTACTCACATTTTCATATAAAACTGAAATATCTGAGGAAAATGTAGAAATCCAGTCATTAACCCGCTACACCATACAAATTTCCTACAATTATCTTTTGACATCATATCATCATCCTCCTATGCAGCAATTCCTGGAAAAGATGGTAATCAAGAGAAAATAAGTACCACAAGAAAGCACCCAAATTAACATGATCTGTTTGTCAACTAATAACTGATAAATAGAGTGTTTTTGTTACTATGGGTGTTGACATCTATCCTTTAAGGGGAGGGGCCTACAGATATCAAGTCACCATTATTAATGTTTTACCTGGTTTGCAGAGTAATCTTATACTCAATATACAGGATAGTGATGCAGTCTAACATGCATGGAAAACAAGGGATAGATATAGCAAGTACACAAGATTTAAGAAAAGGCATGTACTATTAACTGCAAACTGCAACTATTTACATTAAGGGAAATTAAATGTTGTTGCAAGATAGGCTCTGAAAAGTATAGTGAGTGGCATCCTTAAGATGGTCAAAATACAATGAAATTGCCTTGGAAGCATTATTTCTCAGACCAGTTTTAATTATTTAGTAAATGGAAACTGAAAAAAAAAATCTACTTCAATCAAATCATCTGCAAACTATGTAACATGAGAAATGCTTTTGGCCTAAAACTAGTGTACATTCTCTGCATTGTTCTATATCATGAAAGATGCAGAGCCATTAATAAGTACAAGAAGACAGCAAGATTATCTGAGGAAAAAGAAAAGGAGAATAATGAAACAGTAAAATAGAAAAGAAATCAAGTCTTACCTCTATTTGACTGCCTATTGGTAACACTATAACCACCAATGTAACCAGCAGAGTTATTAGTTATAACATCTGAAGTTGCATTTCCCAGCCCAAAACCAAAAGGACTAGACCGCTCTAGGTCTAAGGGCGAAGATCGCCATGTGGAATCCCCATAAAATGAACCATTTTCATAAATATCAGCCAGAGCCCCATCATAACCACCATTTGAAGCACCTTGGGATGATACCTGTGCAATACTGGTCCCACTGTTTCTCCCATAGCCTATACCTCCTGATCCAACACCAAAATCTCCACTTCCATATCTAAGATTGCTGCTATTGTAGGCAGAAGCAGCACCTCCACCTTGAGCTGAAGTACAAGAGGAATCCCAAAGAGCTCCGATGCTGCCAAAAGAACTCACACCCAAATTCCCACTTCGAGAGCCCACAATAGCACTAGAGTTTGTTGAGTTAGTAGCATAGTTAAGACTTCCCCACATATTTCGACCAGATGAGTTTAAGACAGAACTACTCCCTCCACTGCCCCCACCATATCCAAAGGGGCTGGCAAACCTGTTTGAATTTCCATTAAATGAAGTATTCAATCCCTGTCCATAGCTGAGGTTAGAACTATAGTTTGAGCTCCCTCCATAGCTTGGACTCAAATTTGACTCAAAATTCAGTCCCATCCCATAACCAGGGCTCATTGGAGGAAATCCACTCTGACCAACAGTAACTGGACTAAATCTACCTTCCATTCTAACACCATAACCTCCGACTGAACTAGTATTATAACCCTGCATGTAACCATTAAGGAAGCTATTGACTCTACTCAGACCAAAGTTATATCCACCTAACTGGTTCCGACTTGGCCCCAGAGATGATTCTTTGGGAACAGCCCGCTTGACCTCAACCATTTTTCCATTGAGTTCATGAAATGTTCTCTGCAAGACTTTATCCACAGCTTCCTCTGAATCATAAGTTATGAATCCAAAACCTCTTGGCCTCTGGGTATTGTGATCATACATCACAACAACATCTGTAATTGTACCAAACTGATCAAAGTACCTCTTAAAGTCACTCTCAGTGACTGTGGATGCTAAGCCTCCTACAAATATCTTTTTTGTTCGAGCAGGACCAGGTGATCCATGATTGCTAACATTGCTTTTGTTTAGAATGTTCTGGTCATCCCTAGGAACTGCCTTCTTCGCCTCAACCTGAAAGAGAAAACCAGAACACAGAAAATGGAGATTAACATAATTTCAGTTTTACAACATAGATCCTAGTTTCTCAAGTGCACAAACTCTTTGAATCTTAATGTAGATAGTCACCACCTAAAGCTGTTTAACTTTCTCCATATTTTGTTTTATGCATCCTGGAAACTTATACTATTTATTACAATTGAGGAACTGAGAAGAAAGATGTATAATATGCTTCTTCCCCATGATACAAATTGTAATTTTGCACTGCTGTAGGTTCTTAAGTTGCAAAGTCTCTTGGATGGTAAATAATTACCAAAGGTCCTTTTCACAATTAACAAATTGTGCCTTGTGAATGCATTGACTCATCTGAATGCAATTGTGCAATTGTAACAGGAAAATTTGCTGTTTCATGGCATCAATCTCTCTCTTCTAAAACAAGCATTTGGTCTTTGTAAAATTTATTCTACAACTGAAGGTGATATCCTACTGATGATTTAAACAAAATAAAGCATTTGACATTAACCATGTTTATAATTCTATGTCCTTCTTTTGCCTCTAAAGGAAAAAAATATATTAATAGTTCTTACTCAATAGCAACATGTTGCCAAGCAAACCCCACAAATGTACAATATAAGCTTCAAAATAAAAACCTAAGCAGAAATTCTTTAATAAAATTAATACAACCTTTTAAAAAATAAAGATAATAGGAAGGGTAGTCAAACTGCACCAGGACAAGAAACTTGCTAATTCTAAATCTTTGAATTGTATGTTATAATTCATGACATAAAAGAAAACCAATAAAATACTATCGTTCTGAATTTATCATGCTATTAGAGAGTTTAGAAAGTAGGAACTTACAGTTCTACCATCTATCTTATGCTTTTCCATAACAACTCTTTCTGCAATAGCTGGGTCAGCAAAAACAACAAATCCGAATCCACGGGCACGACCGGTGGCCCGATCCTTCATTATCACAGCTTCCACAACTTCCCCAAAAACCTGAAAATAGTCTCTAAGACGATCCTCATTTGTGTCCCAAGAAATCCCACCAATGAATAGCTTGCCAAGCTCCATTTCCATTCTGAACACCAAATCCAATAATCTTGTTCAATGGAATTCCAAGCAATCATAAACAAAATGAATAAACATACGCAAAATCACCTTGTCTCAAAGAAAAATAAAAATCAAGTCTTCGCCTAGACCAATCAAATTAAATTCCACTAGAAAAGAAAGCAACCATCAGATCTAGAACTCGAGGCATAATTATATGTAAATAGCAACAGATGTAATTGAGACTTTGCTTTCTTAAATTTTAAGGCAATACAGAATTCAACATCATGTCTTAAAAACCAATCCAACATAAAACATCGTAATGTAGATTAAACAAAGAAATCTGTACCTTGTCAGAATACAGATATCACGCAAAGCCTGGTTATTTATATCAATATAAAACGACCGGGTGTTGTTGGATTCAATCGAAAAGCATGAGACCAATTACCGATCGATTATCAATCGACCAACAATCCAGGATTCCTAAAGACCAAAGAAAAAAAAGATCCGTCTTTGATGAGAAATGAGTGAAAGATTCAATACCCAGAAATCATGTATAGCGCAAATAATGAAGAAAACAAAGGAAAACAAGCTATGCCGGCTTTGTTTTATTGATTTTTGAAGAGAAAGTGATATTAATTATACCAGGGAGAACAAACCCAGATGGTAAAGAAAGAGAATTTAAGATCTGAGAGGAAGCATAATAAGCAGGAGAGGGCTTAAAGGCCCTCCTTTCCTCTCTTTTTTTTTGTTCCTTCCAATTACTGTTTTGATATCAATGGGATGTATAAATATATATATATATATATATATGTATGCTTGTAAATGAATGGTTTTTGTGCATCAAACGGAGAGGCAGAGATGTGAGAGAAAATGGATTTGGACCAAAAATGAATATAAATATTTGTATTTGTTGTATTTTGTATATTTTTAGAAGAGAGAGAGAGAGAGAAAGAGAGAGGCTTGGCTATCATCACCTCGTGTAAGAGAGTTACAAAAGGAGACGATCGAAGATGGTGACTTTCCAAGTTTGAGTTTGATTTAAAATCCCATAACACGCACCAAACCAAAACCAAAACCAAAAAAAGAAAAAAAAAAAAAAGTTCGCAAAATTTCATTTCTACCCTCTTTGTTTACTACTATTTCCTTATTTTTCCCTTCCATTAAGCGACCTCTTCCTAAGATTTTTTTAAATTTTAGGAGGAAAGTAAATTTTTTTTTCATTTATTTTCACTTAATCTAATTTTTAAATTAAATAAAAAATATTATTTATCTTAAGAATGTTATAATTTTATGTTTTGCTTTTTATAGTTTCAACAATGATGATATTTTTTAAATTAAAAACATAATTTTTATTAAAATTATAAAAAAGTTTACTTTTCAAAAATTTTTAGTTTTAATGAAATAACTTATTACTCACAAATTATATAGTATAAATACCACATATTATTCATGTGTTTCATATAACAAATGTGACGCATTATTTACTTATTATCAAAGATAATAATTTTATATTTTCTAAAGTTAATAAAACTTAAAAATCATATATTTCTTTTTAATATCAATTTTTTAAAATAATTTTTCTCTTCAAAATTTAAGAGTTTACAATCCAAATCGCCACTAAATCCATTATGCAATTAGGCTCTTTTTCTTAGTTTTTTCCTTTTTTTTAGGTGGTTTTTTTTTTTTTTTTGTCATTCAAGAAAAAAATAAAAATAAAAATAAAAAGAAAAAGAAAAAGGTTATTCTTTTTTCACTTTGGCCTTTGGTGGGGTGTATTAGGATTGAGGTAAATTACAATGACACGCTACAAAGAAGAAATAATGGAATAACAAATTAGGTGGTCCATACACTAATATGTTCCATTGATTTAATTATAAAGTTTTTGTGTTTTATAGTCCTGTCATGAGTTTTCAATAAATAGATTTTGAAATTTTTAAAGAAGAAAATTACATAAAAATATATTTCAAAAAATTAGTAAATTTTTTACTTTGCCATCTAACTTTTTTTTTTTGTCTATGTGTTTATATATGTGTGATTTTGGTTATTAATTTTTTTATTTTCTAATTACGCAAGACTACAAATGAATGAATTAAGTTGCTTCACGTAGAGGCAAGGGATGAACTGTTTTGGTATACCACATTTTGAATAGAAGTTTAACATTGATGGTACATCTAAAGATTAATGTTGAAAGGTGAAATGGAAAAATCATAGGATTAATTTATATAATATTATATATGTTTGGAAACAGATAAGATGGTGATTACAAAATATCTTTGCATCCCAACTTTTAATATTAATTAATATATTAAAAAAAAAAGAAAAGATTAAAAAGTGGGAGAAAAGTGTGAAATACAGAAGGGATTGCTAGTGCACCCACCCGTCCATTACGAAGATGACATAGAAAGAGAAAGAGGGTTAGGAGGACTTCTAGGGTTAGATTGGATGCATCAAGCTTAAACACATTCGGTTAGAGAGAGAGAGAGAGAGAGCGCATGCATGATGTTGCAGTCTTCCAATACAATTTCATCACCTTCTTTTCTTAATTTGTTTTCAATTTAAATCTCGATAATAAATAAGTAATCACCTCCCTATTTCCCAGCCGCCCTTTCCTTAGACGACCCTTTCAGGTTCCTTTCTCTCTCTCTCTCTCTCTCTCTCTCTCTCTCTCCCTCTCTCACTCTATATATATATATATATATATATGTCCCACCAAAGTCAGAATTTATTAAATGTATATCATATTTCCATTATAAAATTTGATCATATCCCTCCTTCCGCGTCGGCTGTAAAATCTCCATCAATCTCAATTCATACGTTTTTATTAATTCTCCTCTTCCCTCTAAAAAAATCTTTTTTTTTCTTTATAGGGTTGAGAAATTAGGAAAAATTAAGAATTTAATTTTGAGGTTGGCGAGGAATATCTTTAATTTATTGCATTATATGTAAAAAATAAAAAAATTCTTTTAGCTTAAAATTAATAGAGATCTTCGCTTATTTTATAAATACTTACCTAATATATATAAGCATAATTAAGCCATGCGCAGTCATTGGATAGACTTTTACATATAAATGTATGCTTATTGCTTGTGTCAAGCTTATCAAGGAGGGTAAAATCTCGAAAATATAAAAAAGAGAAAGAAGACGATTAAAAATAAAGGTTGGGATAATCCAAATGTTTTTATTTCGACGCTTAAATCAAAAATTGAATTAAGAGTGAAAGTAGAAAGCAATGAAATCTAAGTTTTGACGTTGAAAATTTTAGAATGGATTAGAAATATCGAAATAATATTATTTATACCTATGTTATAGGGGCTTTTGGGCTTAGATTGCTTGAGGTCAAGTTTTTGAAACTAGAGTTAGCCTTGTAAGCGAAGTTGAGTTAGCATTTGATTGTCCATTCAGTGCACGACAACTCAGCATTCAAGGATAATAGCTTGTAAGTTACTAAGGTAATCGAACTAACATGAACCTCAAAATTTTAGGTCAACCTGATATATGTTAACTAGATAAAATAATCAAAATATCTTTATTTGTCAATTGACTTATAATAATGAGGGAAAAGTTCATTATGCCTTTTGAATACTAAAATGCTCTTAATATTTTGTCTCCCTACCAAGCAGCCTGATAGGTTAGACTTATCATAGCATATCAGTTCAAAAACTTAATCACTAGACATAAAAGTTAAAAATCATGAAAAATATAAAAAATCATCATCAATCTTTTTTAAGATATGATTGACTATCCAAATATTTTTATCTTTGTAATAAAACAATAAAATGAGTTTAAAAATTATTAAAAAGATAATTTTTGTATATGAAAATAAGATTAGATTTGAGAGTTAATTATACGTGGAGAAGTATCAGTACCCTTACAGCACTTATAAAATTAATATAATTTAATCATGCGCTATCTATAACTTTAGAGAAAAATGATTTTTATATGAAATTTAATTATAATTTTTTTCATTTTTAAGAAATAAAATTACTTAAAAAATCTTTATTTAAAAATGTTATGAAAATTTCTAAATTAAAAAATACTTTAAAATTCTCCAACATAAAAGTAAAATTCGAAGATAATCCTTTTTATCTAAGATTTACCATAACATTTTCTTGAAAATGAAAATAAAAATAATATTATTTGAAAATGAGAATTGTTGGTGACTCTCTAACACCTAAGTAAAGTACAAAAAAATTATATTCCCCATAATATTATTTTAATTTCTTTATTTATTTACTTTTGAAAAAAATAATTGAATAATTAAATAGCTAACCATAAATATCAACTAAAAATAAAACATATATAAGTAATAAATGTAAATATGCATGGAGAGTTTCAGTGCGACTTTTTATATTTAAAATTTTATTTTTTATTTAATTTTATTATTTAGGATTAAAGAATTATATGAAAATTTTAATGACATAAAATTTTCTAAATACCTTATTGTCTAGACGGTATTCAGGAACAGATTACTTCACGAAAAGTTTTCATACAAATCCTTAAAAGTTTAAAATAATTTAGAGTTTCAAGACTTTAGGGCTTGGGTTTTCATTTAGGTTTTAAACTATGGTTTTAGGGTTTTACTTAGGGTTTAGCATTTCACATAATGTTTAGGGTTTTTACCTTGGGTTTCGGGTATTACTTAAGGATTTTGGGTTTCACCTGGGGTTTCAATTTCACCTAGAATCTCATATTTTTTCTAGGGTTTTAAATTTCATTTATGGTTTCATTTAAGGTTTCATTCTAAGGTTTTAATTTAAGGTTTCATTTTAAGGTTTAAAAAACTTAAAAACTTTTCGAAAAATCTTCAACTTTTAGATAGACTTTCGGAGCAAGCTTATTTTTTATAATTTTTCTAAAAAATAAATTTTTATATTTAAAAATTTTATTATTATTATTATTTAATAGTTTCTCAATATCTATGAGGAATTAAAAATTTTTTAAAATACTATTTTTATTCCCTCCAACATCCAAGTAGGGTTTTCAAATTTTTATTTTTATTTTCTATATTTTATTATATTTTATTTTTTTATTTAAAAAAAATAAAATATCTCTAATGAGTCAAAGATATAAATAATCAATGAGGATATTTAGAAGCCTATGAGCATAAAAAAGAAATTTAAATTATTAAATTAGCATAAATTGAAAAAAAAATGAAACTTGGAATTCAGTCAACAACACACTTGCATGAAAAACTCAAAGGCACATGTGAATATGGTTTGAGACTTCTAGCTTCCACAAACAATTTACCAAAAATATGACAATGCCTACAAATAATCTAGAAATGAAATATTTTCTTTTATTTAGTCATGCGTTCTTTATTCTCCAAAGTGTGTATGAAACAATCTATAAGTAATATGCAAAATGAAAAATCTAAACACTTTAAAGAAAATACAAACATAAGAAACTTTGATGCACTGGTGATAAACTTTCATGATGGTAAACAAAAAGAAAAGTTTCGTTTGGGTTTGCAAATTCTTTCGGCCTTTGGAACTTTTACAAACCATTTTTTTTATGCTTTACAATTGTTTTTTGGATGAAATAAGTTTCTTTTCATTATATATATTTTCCCTTTCTTTTTTTAGAGATGAATGTCAACAAACAAAATATATAACCTAGGCAAGAGATGTCACTGTGTATGTAACAACCAAAGCAAAGAAAAACAAAAGCATTGCTTAGAAAGAAAACGTATGAAAACATGAAACCTATTTCTAAAAAGATTAAAACATGAAAGATTACCCATTTATATCCCTGTTATTTTCTTTTTCTACCACTTATCTCATAAGCTCTCCCTCTTTTTAGCTACTGGCTTCATGCTTAATTTGTTTTTACTTTCTGTTCCACTCGTTTCTTCTTTTGTTTATGCTATTTTTCTATTTTTTTAGTTCAATTTTTTTTCTATTGCTATTCACGTTTCACTATTTCTTTTTTCTTTTGTTTTTGGTTGTTTATTTTTCTACCTCTTTTTTTTTTTTTTTTGCTTCATGTTCTTTTATTTTTCTACTTAGTTTCCTTACTTCTACATTTTCTATTTTTTATTTGTTTCTGGTCACATTTTTTTTTAGTTCATGCTTTTGCCCTCCTAATAGTGGTTTACAATTTTTCTTGCTTGCTGCCGCATGCTCAATTTTTTTATGATCCTCTTTTTTTTTTTTTTCTTGCTCCTAGCCTCTCAATTTCTGCTCTTTTTTTTTTTGTCATCTGCTTCTCATTTTTCCTTTCCCCTCATAAGCATCGGCCTTTCCCTTTTTTATTTTTTTTATTGACTTCTCTTGCTTTTGCACATCTTTTCCTTTTTTCTTTTCTCTTTTTTTTTTCTTTGCTATTTCCTTTCCATTTTGTCTATAGTTTTTCCTTATTGCTTTCCTTTGTTTAGTTTTTTTTTGCTTCTTTTGATTTTTGCTCTTTTTCCTCTATCTCAAGCCCAATTGCACAATCAAATCAAAAATTAAAATCCAATGAATTTCAAAAAATCTCACGATAAAATGAAGTGTTTTATAGCCTCTATTCAAGCTTCTATATTTCTGTTCGACTATGGTTTTAAGGAGGGTGGTGGCTTGTGTTGAGATATGTGTAAGGTAATGAGTTATTGATGTTTCATCCTCATCTGATGCCGACAAGGTCATAGCATCATCATAGGTTGGTAGTTTTTGAACAAGTGGATTTTTAGGAGTTATTAGATCTAGTGTCTTTAAGGTTTATGGTTAGGTCAAGTTTTGGATCATTTCTTTAAGAGATTGAAGCTACTGGGTGAAGGCCTCAAATTGTTCCATGGTTGGGTTGGGTTTTTGTTTTAACAGCAGTTTCTCCTTCTTTTACTATTTTTTTTTCTAAAAGGCATGTTTAATGAGGCTAAATGAATATAATCTTTTATGACGCGCCATATGTTTGTGTCAAGCTATTTGAATAGTGTAAAACCCTTAAAACATAAGAGAGAAAAAGAGTGTGGTTAAGAATAAAGGTTAAAGGTGGTCATAGTATTTGTTTCCAATGCTTAAATCAAGGATCAATTTAATAATGATAGGAAAAAAATAATGAAATAAAAGGTTTTAAGGTTGAAAGGTTTAGAATGGATTAGAAGTACCTGAATAGTCCTATTTATACATGTGTGATGGAGGTTTT
The DNA here is from genome assembly GCF_047325235.1 of Durio zibethinus. NCBI lineage: Eukaryota > Viridiplantae > Streptophyta > Magnoliopsida > Malvales > Malvaceae > Durio > Durio zibethinus. The sequence goes on from NC_143187.1 coordinate 13,537,229, forward strand.
AGGCTTAGGCTGTCTAAGATCAAGCCTAGAAAATTAAAACTATCTTCGTAGGCTCGAACTGAACTAACAATTATCTATTTAGGGCATGACAAGTCAATATCCTAAGGCATTAGCTTATAGATTGCTGAACTGGACAACCAAACGTGGACCACGAGAATTCAAGTCGGCTTGATACATCAACTAAGTTAAAATGATCAAAATACACTTACTTATCAACTTGACTTATACTAATAAGGGAAAAATCTATTTTACCATTTGGACACTAAAATACCCATAACACTTTATATATATATATATAAATAGATTAATTTAAATCAATATAAAACTTTTTAGATTTATATATTTTTTAATTATTAATTTAATAAATTAAAAAAAAATTAAATCATTTATATATATTATTAATACATTATTTTTTTACAAGAGATTATATATATATATATATATATATATAAATATATATATGCGCGCGCGCCCAATTAGCACGTGATTATAATAGTTATAGAGGAAAAGAGGTTTATATGGCTGCCAGATTTCAATCATCTTTCCATAAAAAGCCTATTAGGCAGCAATAAGATTGCTCATAAGTACTGGGATATCAAAAATGGTGTTTCTTTAAAAATTAACCATTATTATTCCCGTTTATCTTAATCATGGGCCCCAACCCCAAGTAGAAAAAACAAAATCCACTTGGTGGTAAGGGATTACCGACTAATATAGACCTCAGAGAAAGAAACTGAATCAAAAAGCAATATTCTTTTTTTCTTTTCCTCCGTTTAGAAATGAAGGTGAAAACTGAAAAAATAGGTGAAATAGAGCTTTTGGAGAAAGAAGCAGGTAAAATTTTTACGTCAGGGGGGAACGGGTACTACTACGAACCAGATACCGCAGAAAGTGCGATGATCAATTACAACTTTCAATTTCTATTACATTTGATGGCAGAGAATAAGTCACACAATGCGTCCTTGGGGACCGTACGTAACATCGAATGTAGAATATCCGAACCCCCCTAAACGCCCCAAAAAGAGCAAAACATAAAGCCTTTTGTAGCTGAAGTACTTTGGTTAAATGTCAGATTGTGTGTCGCTTAAACCCTAATCCCTCTTCCCGCCCCTTTCTCTTTCACTGTTTTTATGTATTGCTCTTAAACGCTAAAATTAGCTGCCATGCCAAATTTCACTCTTTAGCAAGCAAAAGCCATTGAATTGAACCTCTCCTTCTTTGGCTATAAAAATCAATTTTAACTATTTCAAGAATGAAGTCCTTAATATTCCCAACATGTTCTCCGCTCTCTTTTCATCTTCGCAAAGCCACACCTTTTGCATTCTTCTCTTTACCCTCGAAAAACCCCAATCTTTGCCAACTCTCCACTCTTTCAAATCCAAAATTTCTCCACATAAAACCCGCAATGCCTTCACCAACACCCCCAATTTTTTCAATCCCAAATCGGAAACTTCATACAGAGACCTCGCAATCTTCTTCACCCTGTGGTGAGATCCACGTGATCGTAGGACCCATGTTCGCTGGCAAGACAACCTCACTGCTTCGCCGAATCCAAGCTGAAAGCAGCAATGGCAGGTTTGAACCACCTTCTTCTTTTATTTTTCGCGCTTCTATTTTATGTCATAGAATTGGATTAAAGTCTGGGCATAATGTTATTGAATTATAGATTTCAGTTTATCTTGTCATATGTTACGGTTTGGAAAAAAAAAATTGGCTTTGGATTCATGATGAGGTTTGTTTTGGTAAATCTACTAGCTGCCATCGGTATTTTTCCTTTTTTTCTTTTGTTTCCTTTTTTTTTCCCTAGGAAGTTTAGTCCATTGGTATAGATTTTTCTCACTGCTGTTGGATGATCGAATGTAATGATAAATATTCCCAGCTTTCAGGCCAAGCTCCGTAAAAATTACATACAACTGAATAAGGCTTTAAAGGGTCTTTGTTTTACGGGAAGACTGGGTGAAGCTGTTGGGCTATTATGGCGTACAAGATTGAAAGCAGATGCTGGAACTTATGCTCTTCTCTTGCAAGAAAGCATATTCAGGAAAGAATATAAAAGTGGGAGAAGTATCCATGCACAAATGGTTGTTATTGGATATGTACCCAGTGAATATCTGAAGATCAAGTTATTGATATTGTATGCAAAATTAGGGGATTTAAAAACTGCGCATGTTCTGTTTGATAAGTTACTAGAAAAAACTTTGATTTCTTGGAATGCAATGATTGCTGGATTTGTGCAAAAGGGTTGTGGAGAATTTGGACTTGATCTCTATTACAACATGAGAAAGAATGGTTTAACACCAGACCAATACACCTTTGCATCCATATTTAGAGCCTGTGCCTCCTTAGCCTCGTTAGAGCATGGGAAGCGAGTCCATGGGATCCTGATAAAGAGCCATATCAGGGAAAATGTTGTGGTCAGCAGTTCTCTCATGGATATGTATTTCAAATGCAGCAGTCTTATTGATGCTCATCAGGTATTTGTTAAAGTAGTAAATAGAAATGTCATTACTTGGACGAGCTTGATATCTGGATATGGCCAGCATGGAAGGGTTATTGAGGTTTTGGAATTATTTGATAAAATGAAAAAAGAAGGTTTTAGACCAAACTATGTTACTTTTCTTGCAGTTCTTTCTGCATGTAGCCATGGAGGCTTGGTTGATGAAGGTTGGCACTATTTCTTATCAATGACAAGAGACTATGGAATCCAACCAACAGGGCAACATTATGCTGCCATGGTTGATCTTTTAGGCCGTTCTGGAAAGTTGCATGAAGCTTACGAGTTTGTTCTTAACTCTCCTTGTAAGGAGCACCCAGCCATATGGGGTGCGCTGCTTGGGGCCTGTAGGATTCATGGGGATATGGATCTGGTAAAGCTTGCGGCAGAAAAATACTTTGAATTGGACCCAGAAAATGCTGGAACATATGTGGTCTTGTCTAATGCTTTTGCTGCTTTTGGTTTTTGGGAAAATTTGGCAGCACTTAGGTGGAATATGAGGAATTCTGGGGTCATAAAGGAGCCTGCTCATAGCAGGATTGAGATTCAAGGGGAGATCCACTTCTTTTTGAGGGGTGATACATCTCACAAACGTTCTGCGGAGATTTACGAGTTGATCAAATTAATGCCTTCCATTTTAAAGGATTCAGGCTATGTTCCTGATATAAGTGGCACCTAAAATCCTATGTACTACTCCTTATTGTGGTTTTTGTGCCGTGAAGCAGGGCTAGTTGAAGGTTCTAAAAGTTCTTGTTTCAATCTTAGACTCTTAGTGTGTGTGGAGAAATGTACAGAATTTGGTAACCCTATCAATAGGTAAAGCCCATTAATACTGCTGTTGTATTCTATGTGCTGAAAGTTACCTGCTGCCTAAATATCCATATTCTCTTATTCATTAGAATGTGATTTGACAGGTTTTTAATTCTTCAGCAAACTCATGTCAAAGTCACATGGCTTGTAGTTTGTACTTTTAATTCAGTATTAGGTGGCAATTAGGAGTACTATCAATGGCACAATGCCCCAAATTCAATTGCCTGATTGATACAATGATCTCCACTTGGTTTTCTTGATTGACTCTTGTCTTGTTAATCTGTCTAACTTTCTTTATATTTGGTATGCAGAACTGTGGCTATAATAAAATCAAACAAGGATACAAGATATGGATTGGATTCAATTGTGACACATGACGGCATGAAACTACCATGTTGGGCATTAGCAAATTTATTATCATTCAGACAAAAACTTGGCCCTGATGCTTATGATCAGGTTTGTCATATGTCAACATCAATAGTTGATGCTTTTTATCATGCATGATGACAACTGTTTATTTGAATGTGTATATCTGGCTTTTCTTTGTAACATTCTCATGAGCATGACCAGTTTTGTGGGTATTTATTGTCGAATATACTCATAATCCAATGTTTGTAACAGCTTGACGTCATTGGCATTGATGAAGCTCAATTCTTTGATGACCTTTATGACTTTTGCTGTGAAGCTGCTGATCATGATGGCAAAACTTTGATAGTTGCTGGGCTGGATGGTGACTATTTGAGGTATTACTTGATCTACTATCGTTTTCTGAGATGCATGCTCATTACTGAATTTATATACATTCCTACTCTCCCCTTGTGGTTTACTCCAATTTTTGCTGGCAGAAGGAGCTTCGGATCTGTGCTTGATATTATTCCCCTTGCTGATTCTGTGATGAAGTTAACTGCTCGATGTGAACTTTGTGGGAGACGTGCTTTCTTTACCTTAAGAAAGACCGATGAGACACAAACAGAATTGATCGGCGGGGCTGATATCTACATGCCTGTATGTCGGCAGCACTATGTCAATGGGCAAGTAGTCATAGAAGCTGCACGAAGTGTCTTGGAATCCCCGAAGCTTCAATATGGCTCTTACACATCGTTCACATAGTCTTGTTTATTAGGGTATTTGGTCTTCTTGAATATTCTGCTTTCCGTGGTCCAATCTTATACCTCTAGCATGTATGTAAATGTAATTGGATTAACAGGGAATATGTGCATTCTTATTAAAAAATACGCTAATGTAGCTTGGTTACATTTTATTTCTCTCTAATGAAAATGCTCGGTAAAACTTGTTCATCTTAGTTTGTCATGAAGGGAGTAAATTGCACCATTTTCATTCTTTCTGAAAGTAGAAGAGATTTTCTAGTATTAAAACTGCATCAATTTTCAATTGATGTAATCCTGTACGAAGCCAAAAGTAATGACTTAACCTTCTGAATTGAAAGATCTACAATGTCTCGTGTTATTGTGTAAGTAAAGCATTTTCTTTTTAATGAAAAACAGGGTGAAAGTCTATCAAAGCTTGAAGGGAAACTTCTAATCTTGTACTGTAATAATATTCAAAGCAATAGAGTAGAAATTTGGAACATCAAATTCACTAATACATTGTCATCAGATAACGTTCATTTAGCCAAGTAAAATACATTGGTTACTGCACGTGAATATCATTTTCAAATTGTCAGAATGCAATCGATAGGTAATTACAAATCAAAGACGTCAGAATTGAATCAAGAGTCAATTAATTAGTAATAATGGTCGATTGAATTTTAAATGTAGTCTTCAGAAAAGACAATTAACTTCCAGCAGGAGCGAATACAAACAAAACAAATGCAGTTATAGTATAGTTTTCATCCTTGTAAAGTCCACGAAAGAATGAATCTACGAGTAGCTGTATAGCAGAAGGTCTCTCTGATTGCTTCGCAAGGCACTTGTTAGTAAAGGCATAGTTGGTAGCCTCTGCCTTTGACCCTGAACTCACTTTATACCTTTGAATTCTATCGCATTCACTGTACGGTAATTCCTGAGTGATCAATTCCAGTAAACACATCCCAAACGAGTATGTCCACAGCCTTCAATATGATTCTCTTCTTCCAGTTCGGGTGCCATGAACTCCGATGCCCCAATCACCTAATGAGCAATGTTGTTATTCCCCAACATGGTTGCAAATCCATACTAAACCTAAATCAATATTACATAAATTTTGATTATATAATTTACATAAAATTTAAACAATACTTAAATGAAATCCACCATCCTCGTTTTTTTTTTTTTTATTAGGGAATTTTAGGAAAATGATGCAAGGAATTAAATTTAAGTTTAGCCTCGAAAACACTATAAAATTTTTTGGATTAGTAGTTCGCAGGGTATCTATTACCAAATAACAATGACCGATGATAGGAGACTCATACACAATCCCCAAATTTGACATAAAGATCTAATGGAGGGTACGTGTTTTACAAACTTGAATAAACTAAAACTTTACATCAAAAATAATGCCTTGTTATTTTGCAGAAGTACTATAAATGGTTCAGAGAAAACATAACAAGTTAAAAGGGCCTCAGAATTGCAGAATGACAGCAAGGCTTACGAAAGCCATTCAGTCCCGAAAGATGGTATTTTGTATTTGGTATCCTCATCGGCCCCTCTTACAACACTTGAAAACTTCATATATCAAATTAATATGCAAACACAATACACCATGTAAGTCTCATGGCCAATCCCAAGAAATATAAGCAGCAACGCCGCTCCACAAGGCAATGGAATATGAGACTTCCGTCAACGGAGCAGCTCCCCGGAAGGAGGACCATCAACGTCGTCCTACATTTTTATTTAACGTTATCTTTGGAATATACAACCATAATTCTTTGATTTGCTCCAAATACAGAGAGGGATTTTCATCCCCCGTTATACTCACACGAGCATCAGTTATAACAAATCAAACTTTGCATCTTTCATTTATAAGAAACCAAAAAAAAAGAAAAAAGAGAAAATTTGCAAGCTCTAAAAAAGCAAGGGTAAGATTTGTATGTACGTCTCATGGCCAGTCCCAAGAGGTAAAAGCAGCGACGCTGCTCCACAAGGCGATGGAATATGAGACAGCCCATCGACGGAGGAGCTCCCCGTAGGGAGGACCATCAACGTCAACAAGCGTTTTTTTGTGACGTTATCTTCGGGATTTACAAACAAAATCTAGTTTGCCCCGCTTCATAGATAAGGATTTCTAATCCCCGTCACATTAGATTAAACACCGTAAGCACAAATAAAAAAATTAAAAAAAAAAAAACCCACCAGGAAGAAATCAAATAATTTTATAGGAATTAAATTGACGAAAGATCAGATTTTGAAACGGTTACTGGTCATGGATCAACAAGAAGAAAATAAACTAGGTATTTTTTCAACATAGATAGACAATAAACCTCTGTTTACATCAAAGCTATGGAGTTTAATTGAGCGGCGGTGAAAGTAGGGTTGGGGTGTTAATTTATAGCGTGGATTTGCATCTGACGGCTATGAATGTTTAGCTGCTGCCGCTCAATTTCGATGCTAGGGTTTGCAAAATATTAAATTGATGGATCATGGAGGCCCAACTTTCATATGGCTCGACTGCACTTTTGACCAGCCAAAAGCCCAAAATTTTTATAATCTTCTGCAAATCTAAATTGTTAATAACAGACCATGAGATGAGAAATGAGAATGAAAAAGAAAAGGAAAATACCGAATGACACTTTTCCTTCAAAAATTTGTTTATTTAATGTCATCAATGGAGATGAGCAGTATCAAAGTCGCACATGATATTGTGTTAATTATTATAAATTAAAAAAAAAAACAATTTGACAAATATGACAGTGGTTTGATTGAAAGTCGAACCAACTACGATATTATGAAAGCTTGACTGGTCGCCTGCCTATTAAAAGGTAATACTTGCATTAGTAAAGCCATAAACTCTTGTCCGACATTGCGTAATGAAACAGATAAACCAAAGAATTAGGCTACGAAAATAAAGCCCATTAATCATTTCAATACACAGTTAACCTAGTGATTGTTTGCATAATAACGACAAATGAAGATTGACCGGAATAATGTAAAACCAATTATCAAAAAAACAAAGCATAGAACAGAAAGCAAAACTTAATAGGGACGTTTATTTGATTGATTAGGTTAATTTTAAATTGAATTATATAAAATTGAAGTAATAAATTATATTATTGTATTGTTATTAATTAAATCAAAATTATTGATTTTAAAAACTAATCGACCGATTTTATCTCAATTGATTTAATTTTTTTTTAGGTAAATGAATAATATATGCATTGAAGTTAAATTCTATGTTTAATTTTTAATTTTCATATTTTAAATAAATTAAATAAAATTATCTAACAAAATAATCAAATACCAAAATATTATATTTAAAACTCTAACAATTTATAAAATAAAAAGATTCATTTTATTTTTTTTATATTTAAATTTTATTATATTTTAATTAAAATTTTGATGACTCTAATTTTTGAATTAAATTAACCAAAAATTAAAATTCTTTTAAAATTATTTTCATTAACAAATCAAAATTAATTTAATAATTGATAGATTGATCGAATTAAATTAATTTAATTAATTAATTAAATTAAAATCAAATTATGAATACCTAGGCCGACAGCAGTGTACCAAAGAATTTGTATTTCTTGAGGGTGCAACATACTTTTTGGAAAGTTCAATTAAACGCTCCTTTTCTGATTATGACGGTCTCTATTTTTTTTCTTTTCAAGCACAAAACACAATGAACTTAACTTGGCCCATATAGAACCAAGAACAGAAAATGAAAATTCATTTCTAGGAAAGACCGATCCAAGTGAAAAAAAGAAAAAAAGAAAAAGGGTGATAGTAACGGTGCCGACAAAAGATATGTCATTACACAATTTGGTGGAGACGGAGGAGGAGACAGTTAAGAAACGAAGAAAAAAAATTAAAAATAAAATGTTCAAACCGAAATAATTGCTTAAGAAATTGGATTTGCAAAGAGGGAGCAAAACATCATACTATAATATATTTGTTAGCACCCCTCCCCTTCATATGTCAACATATAGTCCCACGCAGCAGATGGCTCTTCTTATCATCATGCAATTCTATTCTAAACATCCCTAACCCTTATCCAGCAAATTGTCTACATCTGTGACGCCCCTCTGCTATTGCAATCATCCTTTTTCTCCACCCTACTGTCTTAAAGGATAACAAAAATGAAAACAGAAAAGGTTTAATTCAAAGCAGGAGTTGCCAAATCCTGTATATCTATCATACATTATTAGGTTCTGTTCTCTGAATTATAAATAAAGAGGCAAATCTTCTAGCAGCTAATATATATGTATAGATAGTGAGTATGAGATGCGAAAAGGAAAATGGCAAACAAGAAAAAAATAAAGCTTCTCTTAAAGTAGCTTACCCAATTCGTTACCTAAACCATAACTGCTAACCACTTTAGTTTCAGACAAAAATTTCATCCATTTCAGACGAATTACATAAGAAGACTACAGGGAAAAAGTTTCAATGTCTCCAGTTGAATATTCAATGCAACAGCAAAGAATTTCAACCATATGCAATAGACTCTAAAAGAATTAACTAGTCTAATGAACTTACAAATTTTCAATTGAAAGAATCTGAAGAGCCAAAATAAATTAGTATATCACTGATTAAAACGGCTGTCTTGTCTTCAGCAGAACAACAGAGATGTTCACCCTAAACATAATAGCAAAAACTTGTCATTACCCTTCTCAGAAAATACTCCTGTCGAACCGACTAAATTGCATCATAAAAGCAACTATCAGTTTATCAGATAAGCCACCAAAAACTATTTGTTAAAATCATCATCTTCAACTCTATGATTGTTAAACTGTTTAAACTTACACACATTATGACTTATCAAATGAGTTTCTCTCTAAAGCTGACTCTTTTCAGTATAGTAAGGATTGAATTATGAATTCAATCCTTTTGGAAAGCAAAAACTTTTTAGCAAAGAATAATGAAATTTGTGTGACAAGGTAGAAACTAAAAGTATATGCATATTCATTCTTACCTCCTGTTACACTTTGACGGCTTTGACTAAGAGTCTCTTGCACAGCAGGATTTAATGCCCGAGCAAGATGTTTAATACGATTTAATCGCAATCCTTTCGATATTAAGCCTGAAGAACAGATTTTTTATATATAAATTTATAATCTGAAATAGGGCAGTTCATTAATAAATGGTTTCAAAAGTATATGAATGGAATCATTGACATCTATCCTTATCCAATATAAGCTGGGGTGACTCGATAAACTTACAATTGGAAGTTCCATTTTCCTTCATCATCCCACTCATTGCAACCCCATCACCAACAGGATCATTTATTGCTCGTGCCAGATGTTTTATGCGATTCAAACGTACCTTTCCAGGTAAATTAGCTAACTTATGAGCTGGGATTTCCAAACCTGTTGAGTAAAAATTACAAAGGAACTAGTAAGAACATAATATAAAGTTTTTTTTCCTATAAACCATCACATTAATATTTAATCGTAAAGTAATGGAAGCTGACTCTGGGAGCTTCTTGTGTGAAGCATTAGTCTTTCTTGTCCATGATCAAATCCGACAAGAGCAGTAGGAGAATTAAAATGAGGACTAACATCTGAAACACAAGTTATGGCATTGATTAAGGGCAATTGAATTGTTGAAATGCTTGTTTGTTGAAATTGAATTGGAGATGGAGGAGGGTTTAATCGAGCAGTTTCAGTTCTCTGTCTGCGCAATTGATAGTTTCGCCGGCGTCTAGCCAGATGCTTTTCTCTTTCCTCAAGACTCATAGACTGCCTTCTTTGCCGGTCCCTTATACGACGACGTTCTCTCTCTAGCTCCTTTCGTAACTCTGATCTGCTTTCTAACCCTTCCGTCATCATTCCCCAACAAAATTCAACAGAATACCAATCTTAATTAATTTAAAATCACGTGGATTTTTTCTGCAAAACAAATTTAAAAAATTTATGCCTTAATTCTTGTGTTTTGATAATTCTGATTGAGAATAATAATATAAATTATTTCAAAATCATATTTAAATAACCGATGTAGAACTAAAGAGAAATAAAATTACATTGAGAGAGCTAAACCTAACGATTAAACCGCCATTAAATCACGGTTTTCCATCAAAGCTGATAACTTTCTGATCTTAGGAATGGAATATCCCTCAAATTCAAATGATCAGAAAAAAAGAAAAGCAATAGCAATTGAAAAGGAAAATCTAACCTGGACGATGGAGTTGAACGTCGGAAGAAGAGAAATCTGGAAAAGAAACAAAGGATCATAGACAACGGCAAAAGGTAGAAATGAAATTGGAAAGAAGAATTCTTGCGGCAATTTGCCAAAAGAAATCAAATCAATGATTTTTTTTTTTAAGAGTACATTATTTTGGGCTAATTTCTCCTATTCATTTCTGCGTCTAATAAGGAGTGCTTTTTGGTTGTTTTGGTTGGTTTGGGTCCTAAATTATGATACGCAAAATTGAAACGACGTCGGTTGAGGGAAAAAGGTTTGGCAACAAACGTAATGTCCAAACAAAACCCTAAACCTAGAAGAGAAGTTCCAATCCTCCGAGCTAAAATCGACAACGGAGGCAACACAAAATGAGCAAACCAGCTAGTAAAACTCTACCAATCTCAATCCCCAGCCTCGGTCTCCCTCGAAGAACGCCCAAAAGAAGCTCTTGAAGCAACAGATATTCGACGCGAAGAAAGCAGAGAAGAAAGCGCAAATTAAAGAGCGAAAACAGAGGGATGCATAGAGGAAGCAAAAAGAATGGGAGAACAAACTAGCTGGGCTAACCGAAGACGAGAGACAGAAACTCATTGATTCAAGAAAAGAATTGAGGAAAGAGAATGGAGAAAAGGTCGGACGAAAACGGGCAAAAAATCCAGAGACTGACCCAAGCTAAAGAGACTGGCCAAAACGTTGTCCTCGATCTTGAATTCTCTCATCTCGTGACTCACTGTGAGATCCACAGCCTCGTTCAACAGGTTTCCTTTTTTTAATAACTGATTGATCACTGTCAAAAGTTTGCATTTAAAAAAAAAAAAAAAACCCTTGATCTTCGAATCTTAGTGTTTGGACCAAAAAGGCACTGGACTAGGCTCCTGTTAAAAAATAACAAAGGCAGGAGGTTACTTTGGCATTTATCCTTTGACGCGCCAGTCATCAAGGTAAACCAACAAGGAAGAATGAGAACAATACGGTGGAAAGAGAGACATTGTCGCTTGCCGGATGTGAGATAACGTCGTAAGCGGTTTTTTTTTTTTTTTCGTTGATAGTTTAAAAAGTGTTGTATCCTCCTATATTAAAGACAAAAATCATTTAGGTAAAAATATGTCATAGTTTTTTGTATTTTTTGAAATTTGAAATTTTAATTTTTTTTAGCCTAATTTAAAGAAACTTAATTCTTGTACTATTCTATTTTAAAAATTAGCTTTTTTTAGCCCGTATAATGTAATGTACGGGATCTTTTTATTAAAATTTTCATAATTTTAAATTTATTTTTTTATATTTATCTAATATATAATTATATATTTATAAATATTAAGTTATAATTAAATGATAATTTATACATAATATATTATAAATAATATTATTCATCTACATGAAATCTAAACTTTTGTAAATTTTCAAGAATTATAAATTTTTTTTCATTAAAAATATTTTCTTCAATTTATTTACTAAATACTAAAAATTTTGTTACTGCTTTTTTTTTGTTTGATAAAAAAATTAAAAATTAATATTTAAATAGTTAAGATTAATAATTATTTTTATTATAATGTTGATTGGGTGGTGTGTGTATATATATATATATATATTTAATTAAACAATAAATCATAATTATTAATTTTATTATAATCATTTGCTTTTTATTAATTCTTATTTTTGACACACTTTAAGTAATTATTACACAAATGTATTCGGCTAACAATTATTTTTATATATGTCAATAAAATAAAGTTATTTTTTAGATAAAGGAAAATAAAAATTCTTTATGTCATGCTTAAAAACATTTTTTTTGAATTTTTTTATTTTTAATCATTTTTAACATAATTGATAGTATTTTTTATGAGTTAAATATGGTAACCATTATCATTCCTCTCATATTATCCATTATAGACAAATAAATTAAATAATAAGAAGTATGGCAAAAGGATATAGAGAATGTAAATTTATATATTAATTTGTTAATATTAAATATATACAATAATAAAAATAAATATGTTAATAAATTAATAGAAAATAAAAATATTGAAGAAATAAATAAAATAAAAAATATATATAATACAAAAAGTTGATTATAATCAATCTAAGCAAAATTGAAAAAAAAAAGTTATGAACTAAAGAGAAATAAATTAATTAATCAAATATATAATATAAAAATATTTGAATTAGAACATAAATAAAATATTATATTTGTTTTTAAAACAATAACATATTTTTATCTAACTTTTTTATCAACATTCAAATATATCATATTTTCATATAAAAATGTAAGCTTTTATTATTTTAAAAGTACATGCTTTCTAGTCAATAATTTATTAATTTATCTAAAACTATTAAATTTAAATAATGTATTTAATAATTTTCAATTTTTGATCTATTTTGATTTGAATTTAAATAATTATCTAAAAATATTAAATTTAAATAATTTATTAAATAAAATTATTTAACAAAAAATAAAATTTTATTAAGTATATATATATTTGAAACTATCATTAAATTTAAAAAAAAATTATAATTTAATATATTTAAATTTAAATTTTATGCAAAAATTTTAATTTTAGATAAATTTTAATTTTAATTTAAATAATTATTCAAAATATTTAATTTAAATAATTTATTAAAAAATTTTATTAGATAAATAAAATAATATAAATATTATCTTATACGTCATTAAAAAAGATTATCCACCTAAATATTTACATAAACAATTTTAATCATGTAATTTTATATATATATATATATATATATATTAGATGTCAATCTAATAATTAGTAATATTAAAATTTATCTGTTTAAATGACAAATGTAATTACTAATGTAACATTTTCATTGATTTTTATTATTTTCAGTGTTGACGTGGTTTAAAATAATGACAACGTGACTTACATAAATCCACATCAGCATTAATAATTTATTTCAAATATTATTTATGAATATTTCCATTAAAATTTTTTCGTTAATGATATTAGGAAAATAATCTGGCCAAAGAAAATCCCTTCACCCATTGCCATTTCACCATCTCTGCCAGAAACCACCACTAAGTACACCACCATCCCATTGTCAAACTAGCTATCTCCACCATTATCTCCAAACCATTCAGAACCTGATCACCACTCTCACCACAAAAACCCAGCTACTAGTAATACTATCACCCATCACCGAGCCACCCGTCTGCCACCACAAACTCAGAAGCAGACACCATACACAAGCAATCAACAAACCAGATCAGAACCCCCACTTGAACCACCCATTACCAACAAGCATGCACCAAGTACAATAAACAACAGCAAAGGCCACACACACAGAGAAATCAGATGAAGAAACAGAGAGCAAGCAGATAACAGAGGGGGGGGGGCGTCTAAGAGTTATATTGAGAACCATAATTCAAATAACCCGATTTCCGGTGGCAATCAGCCAACGATTCACCCAGCATCAACTCATTCCAGGACCTAGTTACTAGTAGGTCACCACGAGCTAGGAACCAGACGATTAGCAAACTCAAATTTGGCCATTGAAATTCCTGGTTGGTTGTATTGCTATCTTTTTTCCATCCAAGCTGCACTTAAATCCTTTCTGCTACTCTTACCAATTCTCCACCAAAAACCTATACACTAACACAAATCCAAAGAAAAAGCAAGGTAAAACCACAGACAAAAGGAAAATCAGAAACAGAAAAGATAAAGGAAGGAAAGAGAGTTCTGGGTTTCGGTTCAACCCTCCTCCAAAAGGTTTCAGCGTTCCAAATACAATAAGGAAATAGCCAAAATCAAACAAAAGAACATAATTAGAAGCAGCGGTGACCGAAACAGCAGAGGAAGAGATTTTGGGTGTTGAGCCCGCGGAGTTCAAAGCCCGATATATAGAGTTCGGAACACTTTTGTGAAAAACCAACAGCACCACGTCAAAGAAGAAACAGAGAGGAATTGGGAGAAAGAGTTAAGGGAAATTTCGACACCGAGGAGCCGTGACCGTTAGTGGCGCACGATGGCCGGGGTGGCGGCGCTTCACCAGAAACTGGGTTAAGTTCAAAGATTCTAGCCGGCATTCATCCAGTTAGAGAGAAAGTGGAGAAAACAGGTGACGATAGAGAAAATCTAAAGGTAGGCTATAGGTCAGTATTTTAATTCCCTAAAGCACGGAAAATAATAAAAATCAATAAAAATATTATGTCAACAATCACGTCAATCATTTAAATAGATAAAATTTAATTTAATAATTAAATTAAAAATTTTAAATCATAATAATACAAAAAATAAACTTTTTTTTTATTTAAACTAAAGGAATTAAATTTTCAAAATTTAAAAAATGCAAAAATCTGTGGCACATTTTGACTTGTAATTTAATAGATACTAATTATGTGATTTAAGTAGTTGAATTAAATATTAAAGTCATTTAAGTCATTTGAGTTTATTAAAATTTTTTTTAACGAGTAAAAAAACTTTTAAGAAATAAAAAATTAAGCAATTAAACATTTGATTTACTTGATAAATAAGTTTATTTTTTAATTTTAAATTTATTAATTTTTAAAATATTTTAAATTAAGTACATATTTATTTATTCTAAATAAATAAAAATTAATTTTTATGATAAAACAAAAAATTTATAATTATTTAATAATTATTCAAATAAAAAATTATTATCATAATTATTTAAATAAAAATTTATGATTGTTAATTTATTTTAAATAATTTTTTTAATATTATTAATTTCATTAATTTTGATTTGAAGAATTTAAGATTATTGTATCTTATAATTATAATTACTTTTAAAATAATATTTTTATGCTTCAAAGTTAATTTTTTTTTATATTATCAAATTTTTTGACTGCAATGTCTTACTTGGCGAGGATGATGCTGACGTGGCTTAGGTGAATGGATAACTGTCCAGCACGTCAGCACGCCCACTTGGGGATACATAAGTAGCTAGAGAGATTCATGTCAGTAATAAATAATGAAAGTCTAATATCATCGCACGTCCATTGATTGAGTGATTAAAGAGTTCGATTTATTTTTAATAAAATTTTGATTTTAAATTTTATAAATGAAAAAAATAAATATTAAAAGAATTTATCTTTTATGAAATTCGATCAGACTAATCAAAATGAGTCGAAGAATCCAAGAAAAAAAAAAAGGGAGTCTGATAATATCAGCTGAGCGATTCCACTGATGATCTGGTCATGTAAGGTCTGCTTTCAATAATTTTGCGGAAATGTCATGTTTGGCGAAAAGATAAAAGTACCATTCAAATGTTGCCCTTTAAGGTGGATAATGTCCACATCACTTAGCCAATGATTAAAGATGTTCTTTTCTTGTTGCTGAACCCTGCAGATTATGCACTGATATGCAGTGAATGGAAGATTTAGTATTCCTGCTCGCCTCTGGTTGACTGGATGCTAAGGGGAAATGGAAACTCAATTACAAAGGCTCCCTGGGTTAAATGGATTATTGAGAAGGAAAATCAATGATGTATCTAAGCGTTTTCAGATCAGAAGGATAATTTGGTGTACCTTACAGCAGATTCTGAAACTGTGCTACGTGGACTTGATCCTACCAAAGTTTACAATGTCGGCGGATAGAAATAGGTGGAAAGGTACAACTATGAAGAAAGCAGAGGAGCAAGGAATTCATGCAGCAAAACTTCCCTTTGGAACTTGAAGATGTCCAGTTCTCGGGTATGGTTGGTCACGGCACACTACACGGCTTTACTTTATTCCATCGTTTGATATTTTCCGGTAAATCAAAGTAGGTCTTTTTCATTTTTTATTTCTTTTTTACCTCTTTCAGATGAAACCGTTGGTATCATTGTTGGTTTACTGTTATTTCGATTTTTCATGCAATTTATATGTTCGAAACCCTGCTCCTGGCCTTTGATTTGATGCATTGGATTGAAAGGCATACTTCATTAGTTGCAAGCAAAAGGCATCACTTAGTCTATCTACTAAAGTCTCTTGCGGATGAATACTGCAGACTGTACAATTTATCGAGTGTTAATAGCTTCATAATTGCATGTTACTACTTTCTTTCAAAGAATGCTACGATGCAGTGAATGGAATATATATGATTTGTCATGCATTATAGTTTATTCCCGCAACAGGTTAATTTTCAGAAGAAGCAAATAGTGAAGCGAATATTCTCTGCATTTCCAAGTTTTCTTCTCTAACTAAGATTTCATTCGAATGAGTGCAGGTCATTACTGTAAACCAAGTTATAGAGATACTACTCAAATTCTTGGAGACGAGATTGGAAAGCCTCCTTCTTTCAAGTGATAACTCAGAGGAAAAGATCCGAAGCCGATTCAGAAAACTGTCAAGAAGTAGATGGAGAAGACTGCAAGGGGGAAAATGAGGGATCTGAGAGAGCAAAATGAAGTGCATTGAATTACTTTCGAATGACTAGAAAAGCTTGCAGAATATTGGCTTATGATAACCCTTTCCATTTCCCCTTACATGGAATGCCTCTACAAGTGGAACATCGTTACATAAAAATTGATTAGTTTTCAAGTTTCATTCCTTGCCTCCATTTGCCTATGGTACTTCATGCATTCCAAACTCATTGAACCTGTAGAAAAATAGACTTCCTTGTGGATGCCCAGTTTTTAGCAAAGTTGCTACTGCCAAGACCTCATCGAGGATACATACCTCCCCGGCCTAGACTGAATGGTTGTTGCGCATGCTTTTAGCTCATAGTTTGCTGTCTTTGGCGATTGCTAGTGGAAAATGGAAACGATAGTGGTGAAGCGATAATGGCATTTGAGACTTGAGTAAATGTAATAATGTCTCTGCACTCCACCTCAGATATAATTGGATGGCGTCAACTTCATACTCGATTAAAGAACCTCAAAGCTAAAAGCTGAATTTGATGGAATTTGATTTTCTTTATTTAACTTGAATTCAATTTGAGAAAGCGATTAAGTCACATGCTTTTAGTTCAATTAATTATTATTTCGGCTTGCATTGCAAATTTACATACATATTAGTAGTATGTTTAGGATTTATTATAAATGTACTGAAAGAATAGAAATATCATAATTAGAATTGAGAAATTCGTTTAGACTCATGTTGTCTTCTTCCATAGCATGGTGGTAGCGCGTTTGCTTCATAAGCGAAAGGTCTTAAAGTTCGATGGTCGCTGGGAGCTCTGCATATATATTGCTATCTGTTTTCCAATGTTTTACTACGTTCATGGGTTTTGATCTCCTGTTCTTCCTTATTTTTACCACTCCATGAATGCATCTTGATTCTGGTTTCCATCGTACACATCGACCTCCCTCACTTTATTTTTTCATCTCAATTGGTACTAGTATCTATTATTGTTTCTCAGTTTAGTTCTCTTGGTAAAAAGTTGTGTCGTTGTTCATGTTTGAGACTTCGTGGAGAACAATGAAACGCAGTGCGGTAAATGATTTTGCTTAAAATTCAGTTCTGTAGACCATTAGTGTGAAGAATCCCTCCTCAATTTATAAATTTCTGAATTATAATTGCCATCGATCTTTTTTCTTCAAAATAAAATAAAATAAAATTTGCTGCTTGCACAAAACCTTGAATAAGCTTTGTAAAAAAAGTAAATAAATAAAGGAAAGATTCCCAAAATACCAAAGAAAGAAGGCATTATAGTGCAGTCATGGCCTAACTTAGCACAATGGGTAACTTTTCTTTTTCCTGGTGTTATTCAAGAAGCTATCTTACCATATGCATCTCCAAATGCACAATGGTAATCTCTGATTTAAAAGGACAGTATAGCAGCACGCTGAATTTGTTTAGTGGATGAATTGAAATTTGATTGATAAGTTTCCGGATGAAATTCCCTTTACCATTTTGTCACTCTTGAATTTGTTGAAAGAGGCAGCGGGAATAAGCGTCTTATCCCTTAAATGGAAGGGTGCGATTGGAAATTGATGACTCAAAGCAGATGTTAGTCGTGTTTTAAGGTAAGGAGAGGTGGTGGTGAACTCACTTGAAGTCGAAAATTAATTGATGTACAGAAGCGAGAGCGATAGAAGATATGAGCTGGTATGGAACTCAAACCCCATCCTCGTTTCATTCCGAGATGTTGAATGGAGATATACACTGAAATTTTGCAATTCAAGTCCCTCGACTAATGCTATCAAAAGAAAACTAAGCTCATATTCTATAAATTTACAAAACACTAAAGGCTCATGCTCTAAAAGAGAAAACCAAAAAAAAAATATTTGGGCAGAATTCATGGAGCAATCACTATTCGTATCAGGATTTCACCTCCATGCGGAAGAGGTCGCCATAGCTCTGTGTACCCAGCCAAGATAGAGAGCACCATCTCTATCCTCAAGTCTATAGTTATTGTCATACTCCTTCAACAGATCTCTTACAGCCATAGTAACTGAGGAACTCAATGGATATGGAGAAAAATCAGCCATCATAAATCTACACCTCCACTTTCCAAGAAGTTCATGCCTTTCCACCCTCTCAGGCCCCTCACAAGCAATCATATTCACAATATCACGAGCCACACAGTGCTGTTCAGCACTGATCCTTTGCTTGTCGTCTCTTGGACAAGCTACATCTATGGATTCAAACATAGCAGTGTAATAATCCAGTGTCTCAAGGTACCTTGAAAAGAATGGAGATGTGTTGGTATTAGACTCTTGCTCAGCAAGAGTCACAATCTTAGGTGACAAACTCTTTACCAACCTCAACAATCGATCTCTGTGATTCCAGGTGCTTACACTCTCATCTGGCATGTGATGCAATACATATGGAAAATTCACAGCTAGGGCTTCCCCAGGTCGAACCTTAAGATGCTCTAGTTGAATCTCACAACCAGACATAGCAGCATCATGAAACTCAAATGGCACATTGTACGATGCAGCAAATTCTGATAGCTTCTGCCTCACAATATTAAGTCCCCCACCTCGAGCATGATTTGACTGAGAATCATCGACACCAGTTATGCGGATAGATGGGGGCCCACCAGGGCGTTTTGCAAGAGCTGCAATAAGGTACATCCACTGGGTACCCTGTGCTATTTGGAAATCAATGATGTGAATTTTTGGTTCATATTCCATGACTTCCTTGATAACAACATTAGCTGATGTGTATGCAAACTTCCAGTATGGGCAGATCCTGAAGAGAATATGCATGTAAGACATTAATTCTGTGCTTGTTGGTTCTTTGCATTTTAAGGCTTTGTAGATATTACTTCCAGAGGATTCCAACCTTGCTCTAAGCCCTTCCAGCACATATGCACCCAATCGTTGGATTGGTTCCCCAGACACTGAAACCATTTTCTCCAATACATGCATTAAACCAGCCACTGTTGACATATCATCGTCATTAAGTGCTTGACCACAGGCAATGAGCACCTGTTTCAAGTCTAATCTAGGGATCACGTCCACCAGTTGATTGAAATTCAAGCTAGCCATCGAAGCAGCTTGGTGGGCACCACTAGTGAAGCAGCAATTGCAGCTGTCTATGATATCTGATTCAGGCCCCAACAAGGAAATTTCCAACTCCCGCAGCTTGTGCTTCAATTCATTGCTATCATCAACAACAGAAGATCCACTAAATGGTGATCCATAAGTATTGTCAGGCGAATGATGAGGATCAGATAGGCATGATTGAGAACCTTGTGGGGAGAAAGGACTCCTGCTTGATGAGATGCTTACAGCCGAAGGGGAATCATAGGCAACAAAACCAGCAGTTGCTGTGGATGATTCCAGGGTAAAAATTTGGTCCTTGTAGGTTTGAAAGGAGACACTGGTTCCTTGGCTGCAAATATCTGAGCACACATTGTTGTCTAATATCTGGATATGAGGCAAACAAAATGGATCAATTTCCTTAACAGGTTGATCATTCGACCTGTGGTGTTTCTGAGATGTTCGCATCTAAGCCCAACCTGCTTATTAACTTCCTCTGGAAAACTTTTTGTTCCTGACAGATGTTTTCTGTGACAACAGAATTTGGCAATAATAGTAACGCCTTTTGTCTAATAACAGCAATGTCTTGATTCAGCAAAATCAATCGTTAAGTGAAAAGAGATTAGATTATGTAAGTCTTCATATGTGGATAAAACTGATTTGATCCCCAGCATCATTGTTGGCCATCAACCGCTTTAGTCATGCAAGGCAGAAATATCGAAGAACAATCACAATCTGCTAATAAAAGTACAAGAAAATAAAAGTGATTAGATTATGCAACTAATGGAAGCCTATTGTACACCCTCAAGCGGTGTAAAAAGTCAGAGTAAAAACAAGCAATACGCAAAGGAGCCTACATGGAGAAGGGACTTAAGAGAAAGTTTTCCCCTAAGCAACTTTCTTTTGAATCAGGAGTTAATCACCCAAGTGCAAGACAGCAACTAAAACCATAATCAAGGGAAATAATAGATAATAGATAGAAGCCTAAGATTAGATGATTGGTAACAAGGCAACCAGAATTTCTATACAAAGATGCAATTAGAACAATTTATTATACATAGGAAGCCTCAAAATTCACATACTCACTTTTGATACTAATTTAAATCTGTGTCCAATTAAAATCATATAAGGAAAGTAAAAGAGGCTAAAAGGACAAAAGCTAACAATCAAACCAAAAGGGAATTAGGAAAGAAAAAGGGAGGAAGATAGAGAAATCAATACCAGATGGCAAGGAATAATATTTAGCATACAGTAGACCAAAAAATAAAAATAAATCAGCTTCCAGATTCATAATTCATTTAAATCTGTAGGATAGCAAACAACTTGAAAGTTATATCTATTTAGTAGCTAATAGAAAAATAGAAACAAAAGATTCTTTTTTTTTAATACTTGCCAAGCTCAAGCAAAGAACAAAGTTTCTTCCTATCTAATAAAAGGCCATACTTTTATTTTCTACATCAACACCTACCAAACAAAAAGGTTGTTGATAACATCAGAAACACACACAAACAAAATCATTTTGACTAATTTTAGCGCTAACCCTTCTCCCCAAATTCATGAATTAGGAACATAAAAACCCAACAGAAACCTCGTATTGAACTCAAAGAATAATGATCCAATTCTACAACTTGTCATCAGTGACGAGCACCCCACCCAGGAAACCAAAAACAGGAGAGAAAAAAGGGATTGTAATGATTAATAGATGAGTAGATACAAGATAGGTGTTGGCATACCTTAAGTCAACAATTATCATCTTTGGGTCTGGTTTTGCCCTCTTTTTGATTCTTCTTCAACATGGGTCAGACAGACCGATGTGTATCTCGCTCCAAAAATGATGGTTTTTAATACCAATTATTCTAATTTGTTGGTGACACATATATAGTTATGAAAGTGATAAATTTACCAGCAAGTGCCCTTGGAATTTGGTTCTATCTACAGGATTGCCACTCGGGAAAATCTTACAAGAGGCGTAAAAATTCTTGGCGGTTGCTGACGAAAGTAGCCTTCGGTCGCTCACAACGTGTGGCCCGCCGTGTGGGTCACTAGACTGACTGCTCAGTTACAAACCAAGCGAGTGCGACTCTGATTGGGAGCTAGAGTCAATTGCGAAAATATTCTGAACTATATATTTTGGCAGTCAATACGATATTTTAGATACGTCAAATTATAAAAAAAAACCATATATCTTTATTCTGATGTGGAGAAGGCTTTGAATTTTACAAACTATATATTTATTCAAAGAATGGTTGAACGTGGGAAAATTTTATTTTAATTAAGGAGTAGTTAATTTGTCCAAGCTCATTTTTTTACGTCACTTCTTAGTTGGACCTTCATCTTTTAATAACATTATATAATAATAAAATTTTAATTTTTTGCTATCTTTCAATAATCCTCCTTTTTTTTAATTATTTTGAAACAATAAATAAAAAATTAATCCTCCAACACCATGCATATCGGTGGTTTTAATCCCCATTATCCTAGCCTCGCTGCAGAAGCTAATATATGGTGGTGGTCTACCCATGCATCTATCCTTGCATTAATGAATTTTCCTTTTACCACCAAAATATATTAATTACGGCCTTACTTACGATATATACACATTTTAATTTATGAACATTCTTAATCAAAAAAATTTATGTGACTGTTTCAAACTTTTAATTTAATAGTTAAAAACGTTTAAAAAAATATAAAAGATCTGATTTTGAGTTAATTTTTTTTTTTTTTACTTATATTAAAATTTTATGCTCTTAATATAAAAAAAAATTTGTATGACAAATTAATATCAACAATCTTTACAAACATTTTAAAAATTTATAGCTTTCTTTGTCTACATCAACGTCTATATATATATATATATATAAACGAAAAGGCAGGACGTTCCCAAATGAAAACCAAATAAATAAATATTATACTCCACAGTCGTTTTTGACAATTTTGCAGGATAATAGTCAAGATCTACGATGCGAGCAAACCTGCAAACTTGCAATAACACATTAGAATATGGTACATCCACCATGTGGGTTTTTTTTTTTTTTTTTTTTTTAAATATATGTTTATATATATGGGCAGTTTTCTTTATAAAATATGGGTAGTTTTTTTTTTTTTTTAAAGAGTTATGGTTTTGATAAAAATTATTCAAAGACAAAATATTTTTTATTATTTATTTATTGTTAATATTTTATCTAACTCTTTTAGTAATTTTATTAATGGCGTTGAACGTGTATAAATTTTTATAATAAAAAAAATAAGGAATAGATTTTAAGATTGAATTTTTTCTATTTTGAAAGAAAATTAAATTATTATTTCAACCTCGATAATACTTATATATTTTTTATTTTTTTATCAATTTTTTAACTGAATTGTTATCTCTTGACTCATAAAATCAAATTCAATAAAACCTTTTTATATCAATGTATTAGTATAGATAATAATAAATTATAAAAACTCACGTTCGGTCAAATAACAACACCTTCAACCTTACATGGTACGTGGCCCATTACATCATCCAACTTCAATGAATTAATACAACTACTGATTACATATTTGCGAACCACAAAATGATCCATCCACAAAATTTCACTTCCACATATAATTTATATTGTTTTATCTAAAGAATCATTGTTAACATTGATCGGATTATAATTAATAATATCTTTCAATGGAAAAATATATCAAAATTTAACAAATCTTTAAATTGTTCCTTCATAAAATAAAAAAAATAGAATTAATATCCAATTTTTTCCAAGAAATTAACATCCAATTTTTAAAAAATTAGATTTATTATATAATACTATGTATAAATTGAGTTAATTTGAAATCATTTAGTAAGTTAGATTCTCAATTTCGCTTGTCATGTATTTAATTTTTTATTATGATTAATTAATTAAAATTTCAAAATTCACTTTCATTTCAAATTTCAAGTCAAATTTCAAAATTATAAAAAAGTAAATTAATAAAAAATGATAATATTCATTAGCAAAAGCACGTGATTGTGTAATAATTTGATTATTGTAAAGAAAATGTGTAGTTGCTAATAATAGAGTTGTAGGAAGCGAACTGTATAAGGGAACCGTTAACAACGGATTTTGACGAACATGGGCGGGCGCTTAAGGAATTATCTAGGACACGTTTTCATTTCATAAAAGGTTAATGGCACTTACGTAAATTATCCTAACATTGAGGGCGTTTCCATGGAAACCGGGTTTGCGTGGAAGCCTGGCACTTGGCAAGTCTCTCATTCCCCGAAGTTACCCAACCCAAGCCAACTTTTGGAACGTTTTTTATCTTTTTTATTTCTCTCTCTCGCTCCCTCTTTATGGACCTAAAAAGTGTCCAATTTTATTGCAAATAATTCGTTGTATTATGATGACGTGGCAACGGGTAAATGGCAGCTTCCTCTTTCGTGAGCATTGGGGCATAATATCAGGTAATTAAGCTCAAATTTTGATTTTAGGCTAAAAAACACAACACCCTCCTGGAAATAATGCAAAAGTATATAGACCCTCTCCTGTTTCAAAATGCCGCTTTTTTCGGTGGATTCGTGCATCATTAGATTTCATTTGGACGGATGATAAAATTAATTATAATAAAATTAAAAATAATAAAAAGATTAATGTAATTGTGATTAAAAAATTATCATTATAATTATGATAAAAAAATTAATAAAAAATTTATATTGATAGATCTCATTGAAATTGATATTTAAATTTAATTGATAATGTAATAAGTTTAATCGCACCACTAAGAAAGTGCAATGAAATTTAAATAAGACCTTAATCAATTGTTAAAAAAAAAATTTGTAATCCCAAAATACTCTTTATTCGTTCACTGTCATTTTTAATCCTATTACATTCTCTTTCTTCACCCATGCCACTTTTTTTTTTCTCTTTACATTTTATTTTCAGTCTCAAATTTATTCATGACTTCTTTGACATTATGAAAATCAAAATTATTCCTTCATTTTATTTTTTTGCTTAATTTTTTTCATTGGCTCTTATTATGACTTTTATCTTTTTTTCTTAATTATTTCTTCCTTATTGAAGCCAAACCCAAAAAACTACAAGAGTGAAACTATGACATAATTGAAAAAAGAAAGTGACATCTTATAGCTTTTTGGTGGGAATTTTGGTTCTCTTCAACCTTTAAGATTTTTTCGTCCCTTTTATTGTCGTAGATTGAAGAGAGAGAAAAAAAAGCCTAAAAAGAGTAAATTTTCAAGAAATCAACTTTTTGTTGATGGTGTAAAGACTCCTATCAATTTTACTATTTGTATTTCAAAAAACACAAGGTGATTATCGAATTAAGATATATCTTTATATATATATATATATATATATATATCATATTTTTATATTTTGTTCAAGCTAAAATTTTTATTGTTTTTAGCTTTTTTTTTCTTTTTTTTCTTCTATCATTTCACTTACAAAATTTTTTCTATTAATTTTATTTTTTAAATAATCAAGTTGATCGATTCAATCCAAACAACCTGTTGATTGAAAGGTATGTAGATACTTAGGGAGATAAAAGAAATAATATTAATTGTTTTTATTAAAAATAAAATTAAATATTTTGTCAAAGTTTATAAGGATATTTTTATCTTTTCAAAAGTTATCAAAAACATTGAACTAATCATGTTTAAAGTTAAGGGTTCTATTTGCACTCTAAAAACTACTTAATACATTCCAAAAATTTTATTACAAATTTAACTTTTAATAAAATTACTTAAATACCAATTAATCAATTACCTTTTTGTCTTTCACACCTTTTTCTTCTTTTTTTTCTCTTTTTTTCCATCCCAGAAAGCTGGTGGTGCATTTTACTTTTCCTTTTCTTAGCAAAAAGTCAATTTGTTGTCAAAATTCAGAACCAAAATTTGTAATATCTTGTATACTACTAAAATGGAAAGTGAATTTGAAAGAAACAACTGAAGCAATGAAGAATTAGGGGATGATGGTCGGGTAAGTTGATTTTATCCCTAAGTTCAAATTTCCCTGAAATACTTTTTCAGAAGCTATATTGAGTTTTTGAAAATTAATTTATGAAATTATCATTATGTTTTTGGATAGGCTTTATCGAAAATGAATTTTCAAAAATATGTGAATGTAGCTAGATATACATATTCAAAATGACTCAGTATTTACTAAAAAATCATTTTTGGAAAAGTAAGCTATTTACCTAAAATTGATTTCTAGAAGTAAACAAAAGTTATCAAAAATTCATTTTTAGAAACTCTTTTAATGTACCGAAAATGCATTTTTGAAGAAACAATACAATGATCTAAAAAAATTTTTCTTGAAAGTAATTTTTTTTTCCAAAATTTTGATTTTGTTTGATTAACAAGCAGAATAATTTGAGAAATGCACTGATAGAGTGGAATGAATCACCAAAGAATTTAAATGCCAAATATGATTATAGTTCTTCATTTACTATTAAAGATGTAAGATTATGTTTGTGAAGTAAACGTTCGAAGGCATAAAAAATTGTTTTTAATATTAGTTTATGTAGATGCAAAATGTGACAATTCAAATTGTTGTGTAGATATTTTGTAATAGGGAAATATTGATTTCTTGGGCAAGACAGATGGAAAAAGATATTGGTTTTGTAGTAGTGATTAAAAACTCTGATTTAAGATGTCTAGGCAACAAGTTAGAATCAAATTCGCATGTGAATGTAGTAGAACATATAGGCAGTAAAGGAATAAGACAAATGTTGAAAATATGCACCATAAGGAAACATAAACAAAGAAGTGTGATTGCTCATTTCAGTTATATGAGTTTAAATTGGCAAGCAATGATTAGTGGGGTATGAAGGTAGTCTGTGGGTTTCACAATCATTTACCAACAAAAAAATTAAAAGGACATTTATTTACGAGTCGATTATTTGACAAAAAAAAATAGTGGCTAATATGACAACCGGTATAGTCAAATCCAAAAACATACTATTGACCATAAAACAATATGATGAGAAGAATATCAACACTGTAAAAACTATATACAATGAAGATTAGAGAAATAAATATGTTTAAAAAGCTTATAAATCATAAATGTAACAACTCATAAAAAAGTTGTTTGATTGTAAATATGTGGAGTGGCATATAACTAATGAGTTAAGTGACTATGTGAGAGATTTATTTTGGGCTTACCTTACTGGTATTGATTTGTTGCATGCCTTTCCAAATATTTTGATTATGGATTACACTTATAAAACAAATAGAAATCATCTCCCTTTGCTAGAGATTATTGTTGTGGGTTCTATTGAGATGACATTTTTTATTGCATTTATGTACATGAAAGCTGAGCATAAGGACAACTATAGTTGGGCATTGTTAAAGTTAAAAGTTTGATGCTTCATGGTATATTTTTTAATGTCATTGTTACTAACAGAGATTTGACATTGATGAATGCAATACATATTGTGTTTCAGAGTACACCAAATCTTCTGTATAGATTTCATATCTCAAGAAACATGCTTGTGAACTATAAGAAATTTTTTGAGTGAAAGGAGAATTGAGAGGTATTCTTGTCAAGTTGGAGTGCTTTTATATTCTCTTCTACCCATGATAAGAACAAAAAACATCTAATTTCACTGGAGATTGATTACCAAATTTATCTAAATGCAATTAAGTATGTCAAAAAATAACGGTTGATAAAATATAAAGAGAGATTTGTTGTTACTTGGATAGATAAAGTAATACACTTTAAACATGTTACAACAAATAGGTATGATTCGATATAGTTTTTTTATTAAGGTTATTTAGATTTGCATAATTCATAATAAGACCTTCATTCTAATATACCTTTATTAATTCATTTCGATCTAAGAATGCACATTCAAAATTGAAGAGACACCTTGGATCATCCCAAAGAGATTTTGAATCATCATGGAGCACAATTAGTGGCCTTATTAAGTTGCAATATATAGAAACAAAGGTTTTATTTAAAAAAAGTGTTACAAATATCAAGCATACTTACAACCCTTCTTTGTTTAAAAAGCTATAAGGTTTGGTTTCTAAGAATGTACTCAATATGATATTCATTGAGACGAAGCTAGCAAATCAGGTTATGATTATTAAGCAATGTTGTAGTTGCGTTATCCGATACACATATAGATTACCTTGTGCTCATGAGATTACAGAGCATATAAGGATGGAAAGTCCAATTTCTTTATTTGAAATGCATCCTCATTGAAAAAATTGGATTAATGAAGAAACGAGTAGATGTCATATTAGAAGAGTCGACTATTGCATCCAAGGTTGAGTGAATCATAAAACACTTCAATAAGTGTTATAAGTTCAATAAATTAGCCATGAAAAAAAAGTTATGAGAACTAGATGATTCATCAACAACTACCTTGATTCTATCACTAAAGATTGCTAAAACAAAAGGTCATAAAGTAATTAAAGCGGTGATCTATCATAATGGAAAATTGTATTATCTACACAAGATAGTACATCACCACCAACTACTATGAATTCAGTAAAAGTGATGATATAGATCAATAAACTTTCTACTTAGTGTTTTTATGGTAAACAAAAAATACAATATTTCTCTAGTTTTCTAGTGGAGTTAGATCTATATACACAGATTATAGTTGATGTTAAGGTAGATAGACATTGTGGTTTTCATTTTATTACTGGGTTGCTTGGATTGGGTATAAATGGGTAGGTACAAATGCGATAAGATTTAATTGATGAGCTAATTTGATATCAAGGTAAATATGTCACATTGTATGAATCCATTAAGCATGTTGAGAAATTGGAAGAAACATTATTGTGTTTCAACATTTATGCCTCATATGGTAAGTGGATGATCTTACTTGATTGAGATATTTGATTGTCTCAAAACATAATGTCATGCTAGTCCATATCATTTTGAGATAGTGCTTGACCCATCTTTTTATTAAATTTTACCACCTTTACCATTAGAGCACAGAGTCATTATACTTGGATTTGTAAATGAATGTCATTTCATACATATACCATTTATTAGATTTGATAAATGTCATTTTTGTTATTTATAATCACATTATAATTTATACATATCATATCTTGATACTTATCATATCTATTTATTTTGTACAGGTGTTCATAAAGTCATTTTCACCAATTTTCCAATTGCATGCAACTAGCGAAAGCTTTGATATAAGTGTGCTTGAGGATGACAGGTTTCATATGTACCGTACATAGAGGATTTTAAGTTAGTGTTTAGCAAAATCCCTGATGTAACAACCCAAGAACAATTCAAATTAATTGATGACTTTAGATGGATATTTTGTATTTAGTAAGATGTTTTTTTTATGTCTTATATTTTTATAATTAGCAATTTCTTTACTGCCTATGTTATATATCAAATAGTATATATGCCAATAAAAATGAACAATGAAAAATATAAAGTAATCATATAGAAAGATAATTACAATAACATAATGTGTGTTTAAGATTTATAATAATAAAATACTACTGCCTTAACCTTAGGTCTTTTAGTTTAAACATATACATGATGGGATGGAACACATAGACCAAGTACGCTAAATCTGTTGCTGGGGGATTGGGTGGTATTGTTCTCGAAATTGCAAGTAAAGAGCATGAAAAATTTAGCAATTATTCCATCAATGCTAAAGATAAGATGCACATGGAATCGAGCAATGCACTTGTTGATGTTAGAGGTGGGGATCGAGGGAAATCGGGTTGTGCTATCATTAGGGTTAGGGTCAAGAGTAAGTGGAATCAAGCATTGGAATCGAAGATGGTTTAGGAATTGATATATGTGACTCAGACAAGATATCATATGCTTTGAAAATTGCATCTCTTTATACATTCAGTCCCTGATGTAAACCACCAAAAATAGCAACATGAAGAATTGCTAATGCCTGTGAGCTCACCTACAAAATTTTAATAAGGAAAATCAATTTTCAAAATATGTAATTAGGTATATTGTATAAGCAATTAGTACTAAAGTTGTAACTTACTATATCCCTTGTAGGCCTACTAATGATTGGAGTAAATTAAAATTCATATCTACACATCAGATTTTAAATGTACCAATAAAAAACTGATGTATACCAAGCATTATAATTTGTTGAAAACTCATTCGATGTAGCAAATTGACGACCTCGACGATCAACAAAAAGAACATACATATCTAATCAATCCTAAAATTGATGCAAAAAATTATAAACCATTTCATACGTACTGAAAGATACAC
The DNA here is from genome assembly GCF_047325235.1 of Durio zibethinus. NCBI lineage: Eukaryota > Viridiplantae > Streptophyta > Magnoliopsida > Malvales > Malvaceae > Durio > Durio zibethinus. Next base: position 13,567,396 of record NC_143187.1, read on the forward strand.
CACAGTTGGCTCAACATGAAGCTAGAGAGTTGACTATTTCTTTATTTGAAGTGCATCCTTATTGGAAAAAGTTGAATTAATGAAGAAACGAGTAGATGTCATATTAGAAGAGTTGACTATTGCATCCAAGGTTGAGTGAATCATAAAGCACTTTAATAAGTGTTATAAGTTTGGTAAATTGGCCATGAAAAAAAAATTACGAGAACTAGATGATTCATTAACAACTACTTTGATTCTATCACTAAAGATTGCTAAAACAAAAGATCGTAAAGTAATTAAAGCAAATAAATCTATGTGATCTATCATAATGAGAGATTGTGTTATCTGCAAAAGATAGTACATCCTACTAACCACTCTAAATTCAGTGAAAGTGACGATACAGATCAATAAACTTCTTATTTAGCATTTTTATGGTAAACAAAAAATATAATATTTCTCTAGTTTTCTAGTGAAGTTAGATCTATATATACAGATTACTGTTGATGTTAAGGTAGATAGACATTGTGGTCTTTGTTTTATTATTGGGCTGCTTGGATTGGGTATAAATGGTTGGGTATAAATGCGATAAGATTTAATTGATGAGCTGATTTGATATCAAGGTAAATATGTCACATTGTATGAATCCATTGAGTGTGCTAAGAAATTGGAAGAAACATTATCATGTTTTAACATTTATGCCTCATATGATAAGTGGATGATCTTACTTAATATAAGATATTTGATTGCTTCACGATATAATGTCATGTTAGTTCATATAATTTTGAGATAGTGCTTGACCTATCTTTTTATTAAATATGTACCACCTGTACTATTAGAACATAGAGTCATTATAATTGAATTTGTAAATGATTGTCATTTCATACAAATTACAGATACCATTTATTAGATTTGATATTTATCGTTTTATTTATATCATATTATAATTTATACATATCATATCTTGATACTTATCATATTTATTTATTTTGTGCAGGTGTTCATGAAGCCTTTTTCACCAATTCTCCAATTGCATGCAATTGGTGAAAGCTTTGATATGAATGTGCTTCAGGATAACAGGCTTTATATGTACCAGGCATAGAGGATTTTAAGTTATTGTTTAGCAAAACCTCTGATGTAACCACCCAAGAACAATTCAAATTGATTGATGACTTTAGATGGATATTTTGTATTTAGTAAGATGTTTTTATTATGTCTTATATTTTAATAATTAGTAACTTCTTTAATGCATACGTTATATATCAAATATCATATATGCTAATAAAAATAAACAATAAAAAATATAAAGTAATCATATAAAAAGATAATTACAATAACATAATGTACGTTTAAAGTTTACAATAATAAAATTCTACTGCCTCGACCCTAGGTCTCTTAGTTTGAACATATACATGATGGGATGGAACGCATGGACCAAGCAAGCTAAATCTATTACTGGAGGATTGGGTGGTACTGTTATCGATATTGCAAGTGAAGAGCACAAAAAATTTAGCAATTCTTTCATTAATGCTAGAGATAAGATACGTATGGAATTGAGCAATGCACCCATCGAAGATAGATGTGAAGATCAAGGGAAATTGAGTTATGCTATCATCAAGGTTAAAGGTCAAGAGTAAGTGGGATCAAGCATTCGAATTGAAGATGGTTTAAGATTCGATGCATGCAACTTAGACAAGATATCATATGCTTTGAAAACCACATCTCTTCATACATCTAGTCCCTGATGTAAATTGCTAGAAATAATAGTATGAAGAATCGCTAATGCCTATGAGCTCACCTGAAAAATTTTAATAAAAAAAATCAATTTCCAAAACATGTAATTAGGTATATTGTATAAGCAATTAGTACTAAAGTTGTAACTTATCGTATCCTTTGTAGGCCTACTAATGATTAGAGTAAATTGAAATTCAGATCTACACACTAGATTCTAAATGTACCAATGAAAAATTGATGCATACCAAGTATTATAATTCGATGAAAACTCATTCGATGTAGCAAATTGATGACCTTCACGATCAATAAAAAGAATATACATATCTAATCAATGCCAAAATTGATGCAAAAAGTTATAAACTATCTTATACGTACTGAAGGATGCACCATAGTTAGCTCAACATGAAGCTAGATAGGTTGAAAGAATGGTCTGTACATAACCAAATTGTCGTAACACCCTCGTCAGATGACATGGCATAACGATAGCCCCATACTTTATACACTTAAAAAAATAAGCAATCACCGGTAAAGGGTGATGCTACCATTATGTCTCATAAGGGCTCAAACGCACCTAAGCTGATAATAAAGCATCCAGCTACTCTCATAGTTGTTGTAGTGAATCGGTATATGTATAGGGCTTCCACCACTGAGCACGAGGCTCATTATCAGAATGTCCCATGTTGGCTACTAAACAAAGCACATGAAAGTTTTCATAAATCCAGACCTGCATTTAAATTAAACAAATATAAATTATAAAATATAGACATATGAAAAAATGTAATATAAACAAATGTAACTAATATATAAATCATTAAATTAATGTAATTAATATACTTGAAAAAGTGTAATATAACCAGCAATTTAATGAACCTAAGCTATACTTGCTATGCCAAACTGCCTATATAAATACATCAAGCAAGCTGCCTCTTAAGCATATGCACCAATAGTGCTCAGTCGTTGAATAAATGTAAATTTCCTATCAGTATTGTATCTCTATTCCTGTTGATAAAAAATGTGCATCTTAAGAGATAAAGTAAGAAAGCTTTGGTAGTGCACTCCACATCTCGATCAGAAGCATTACCAATAACACATCTAATGTATCTCGCAACCACTACAGCTTGACAAATACACCAGGAGAAATCTTCATCTTAGTGGATGCCACATCTTTTGAAACCCAGAATAACCTTACCAACAACATCTTCACCTCATTTGTCATCAACTTTTGATCTAATATCATCACTTCTTCATAGGTGTATGGATAATTATGTGTACATCATCCAATGTGATCATCATTTTGTCGAATGGTAGGTGAAAGGTATTTGTCTCCAGCTGTCACCATTCAACAAATGCTAACATTATCGTATTATTGGACAAACGATAAGTACAATTGATCAAAGGCAGCAATCCTTACTCAATAACGTGATAATGAATATGCTATCAAGAAGCATCTAAAGGCTAATGTTGTAACTTTGCTCCATTGTTGATTGCTTTTAAAATAGCTTGCTCCTATAAAAACAATAATAATTAGAAACTAATTATTAATTTTATGCACATTAAATAAGTAACAAAAGTAAGCATCAATCATTAATCTCATTTAATTTATTACCTGGCCATTCTATACTTATGCTACAATATGAGTGTTAAAGGTAAAAAAAAAAAGTATCTATTGACCTTTCAAGAAATGGTTTTGAGGCATGAACAATTGACTCTGTGGGATAAACATCTAACTGCTTTACGACTACTATGCTAGATAAAAAATCAACTCATGTACATGACTATCAGCTTGTCATCTCCTCTCAGAGGTAGTTAGTTGCCTCTGAATATCAACTATAGCATGTCCCCTACCTCAACTAACGCCCATTGCTCTCATTCGTGCCATATCTATTTTTACAAATATTAAATGATAACACAGTAGTTCTCATGTCAAATATACATGACTTAATAAGTACATAATCACACATGCATTGAATATCAAAATATTGTAGGTTTTTGGACATGGCTAATTTACCAAACTTATAACACTTATTGAGCTAATTGGGCATCTTAAAATCTTAATGAAGATAATCATTTACTTGGTTGTTGAAAATGCAAGTGAGGTCTTCAGGCATTGGTTAGTGAGAGCATAACTAGGAGTTTGGTCATTGTCCCTGAATATGATGATTATATGCTTACTAGGCTTTTGGATGACATTTTCGTGAGTAAAAAAAGTAGGAAAAAATTACCATTGTCATATTGTTAGCCTCATACAAATTTGAGAAAAAGTGGGAAGAGTGTTGGAAAAGTTGAAACTAACTTGAAATTGGAGATTTTCTTGACCGACATTGCATTCTTATGAATAAAGAGGCTGTATAAGTAATATTAATGAATACTACACAATTTTGTTAAAATCTAATATTTTAATTGGAGAAACCCATCATGATAAGTAGATGGAGAGATTTCTCTAAAAGTTCAATTTAATGAAAGCTATTATAAAATTTTAACAATTGATATAAAAAATATTTATTAACAAATGATAAATTTTAAATTTATAAAAAAATATATTTGTTGTTTTATCTTTAATTTAATTAAGGTTTCATTAGATATTATTCTTTCTTTGAGATGAAAATAGCAAAAGTAATTTTTTATTAATTTTAAAATTTATAATTTTTTAATAATAATGTTTTCCATTATACTTATTTATAAATAATTTTAATAAAATTCCATTTGTTATTATTTCATAAAATATTTTCGATAAATGTTATAACTTTTTGAAAATAAATTTTCAAAAGTTATAAAATTTGTAAGAAAAATTTTTTAATAATTTTACTTACAAATTTTTTTTTTAAAAAAAATGGGTATATTTAAAATTTCCCAAAGGCCAATTGTCAAAGTTGTATCAATTTCCGCCAACACCAACTACTTCCATTGATTGAAGCCAACTTGTTGTTCTGAGGATAAATATTAAAATTTGAAGTTAATTTATAAATTTAATATTTAAAAGAAATTATTTTTCATTAAAAAATTATCAAATCCAATATTCCTTAACAATAAATGTTGTAAAAAAAATTTATTTAACTCAATTTACTTTTGTAATATTATGATAAAAAGAACAATACTTACACAACTCTTTATTATATTTAAGGTTAATATAATAAATGATCATAAATTATAGTAAAATATTTAATATGATATCTAAACTTTAAACGTCTCTAATATGATATCTGAATTATAAATTTATTGACTAATGTTGTATTTAGAAGGTTATTTATCTACCAATATGTCATCATTTAAAGTTAATCATATTAAGATTAAATGCCACATTAGTTACAAGATTTACACTTCAAATATCACATTAAAAATTTTTAAAATTTAAATATCACATTGAATACTTTACTATAATTTAGAGGTCACTTAGGACATTAACCATTTTAATTCCTTTAGAAATATATAATATCATAGAAAAATTTTCAATTATCATTATTTAATATTTTTGAACAATTAGAAATGAAAATCATTGTTAACATACAAATTACACTCACAATATTAAATTCAAGAATTAAACATTAAAAACAATTTAAAAAATAAACATTAGAAAAAGAAAAACACACAATTATTAAGTGTATAATATAATAAAATTGGTTTTATCACTTTTGATAATAATCATAACTAAACCATTAAAAATTAAATAGTTAAAACTATTAAAATTACATTTTTTAAAAACTCTTAGTAGTATTTATCTATGGATTGAATTAAAACTTAGCTAATTAAAGATAACATTAAGTAAAAGTGTTAATTGATTATAACACTATTTTTTATAAACATTAAAATTAAATAATTTAATATAACAAATGTCATTTTAAAAATAGAAATAATCATATTCAGTTTTTTAAATTCAAAAGATTCTCTATATTTGTACTTTTATATATATTATTAAATATTATAGATATAAATTATTGATGCATAGATTTATATATATCTTTATTAAATATATTTTAGTAGTTTCAACATTTTCTTTTCATTTTATCTATTATGTGTATCTAACCTCTTTCTATATATTTAGAGAAATTATTAAATACACTAATATTAAATTTTTTTAATTTTATAAGAAAAGTTAATAGGATAATACATATCTTTTATGATATATTTAAAAAATATTAAAAATAATTAAAAAATAAAATATATATCATTTTATTAATTTTATTTGTAAAATTAAAAAATTTCAATGATAATATAACAAATATTTTTTTAACAGGTGAAAACAATGATTATTTAATGAACGAAAGGTTAGGGCTTTCTTGTGTAACTGCTGTAATTGGAATCTTACAAAATTGCCTCTTCCGTTGCGGTACATGCAGCCACTATTATGTGTTGGATCAAGCAGCCAATGAGATGTGGTCACGTCAATTATTTTGGCGGTTGGTCAGGTCTCTGATCTGGTCCCTAGAAATTCTGACAATGGCTAACATGCCTCACTGCTGCTGAGAGCCCAAAGTAATCTCTCCACCACGATTCCTTACGTGTAGCGTCAGTAGATTTGAAAATTTAAACACTATATAAATATAATATAAAAGAATATAATTTATATGATTTAAAATTTTAATAATATTTATATATTAGATTTAATAAAATATAAAAAATATATTTTTATATTAATATAAATTATAATATATAATTTTTAAATAAAATATAAAATAAATATATAAATTTTAATATTTTACATAATATAAATATGCCAATCATCAAATCTATATGTCAGAGCATGTAACATATTCAAATTAATAAGGTTGTCGTTCATATCCTTGGGTTGGATTTTCCAGCATTGGCTTCGTTATCAACAGGAGGCAAGTCAAAATTGAAGAGAAAAGAATTGGTTGGAATAAAAAAGAAAAAGATAAGAGTTTCTGATAGAAAGAGAAGTATTTCGTTTGTATAATCGAATATGGATGTTATTAACTTATTAGAAACAGAAGTGGTGGCAAGACCAGTTGCACATGCATAATGCGTTAACTGTTAGCAATTAGTGCATTTGCAACTTTATTTAAGTAATTAAAAAAATAGATTAATACATGTCTTGAGAAGGCAAATTTTATTATTGTATTATAGTGATGTTACAGTCTTATCAAGTACAAGTCCAAACCATGTATGCGTGCAAAGTGAGGTCTGCCAAGCCAAAAAAAACATGTACGTGAGTAGAGGGAGCCACTTCTATTTTGAATGTATAGTTGAAAGTAGGGTTTTGAGCTTGAAAGTGTACCGTAGTTACCAACCTTTCTCTTTTACTACATGTTGATGATTTGGTAGCGGTTACTTTTGATACGTTTTTGCACAGGGAAATGGAAGATTTGATATTGATGTTGATATAAACAACAACAAAGAAAAGGAGAATCGTGATGCTTCCCTTTAAACGTATCTGCTTTAAACAAAGGGAAGCTAATATGGCCCACTTTTCTTATCTTGAATACCTCAACATGAGATGAAAGTTGAGAAAAAAAAAGGTGGTATTAGCTTGGTGATTGAGATGATGTTGATGATGATCAAATTAGTAAGGTATTGTCTTAGACACTCACCAATTAGGCTGTAAATTGGACAACCCACCTTTAATAGCTGTTCAAAACAAAATATGTTGTATATATTTTAGGATAAATTATATAAATACACATTGTGGTTAAACACGATTTGAGTTTGTCCTCTAGGTTTAAAATGTGAAACTTAATTACTTTATAATTTGTTTTATTATATTTTTACCAAAAAAATATTACTTTTTTCATTTTTTATAATTTTTTCCACCTTTTTTATCTTCAATTTATTTTCTCTCTCTAAAATTAAATGAATTATCTTTTTATAAAAGTCATCTTCAATAAAACTTATTTTCTCTGATTTTCCTCTCTCTAATGCTTCAAAAAAAAAATTTTTTTTTTTTGCAACAGCTTTTTCTCTTTAGTTAAGTTTTTTATCTTTTTCTTAGAATTGAAGAAAACAAAATCCTAAATTCTATCAAAACTCACCATACCACCCACTACGTTATCACTATCAGTTGCCGCTACGTCCTTTATCACCAATGACCACCACCGTAAACAAGAAAAAGAAGCCCCAATGCTAAAGTTAGAGAACCCACTATGGTACTACACCTTGTTTTACCAGTAACATCTCATTCTTCTTAGTTCGAAGAGAAAGCCGCAAAAATAACCAAACCCAAAACCATCCAAATACTCTTTTATACAAGCTCAAAAAACCAATATCAAATCAATACCTAAAATTTTGATTTTGCTTTTGGATGTTCTTGTGTTCTTTGGCTGTGTTGATTGTTCTTGGTTGAGATTTTCAATTTTTTTTTAGCTTAGCTGTTTGTATGTAAATTTTAGGTTTTGTAGCTTTTTGGGAATGAAATTTTTGTTGTTAGGAATTGTGTTAAGCATCAAACAAACAATTGATTTTCATTTGACAGCCACACCAATTTCTAACGACAACCATCAATAGAGTAAATAAGATAGAAGAAACCCAGAAACAAACTTAGCAACCATAAGAAAAACTCACTAAACCTGAATTCACTCTAAATTACTCACACCAAGTAAACTCACAAAATAACCATAAATCCACATAACAAGCATAACAACTTAAGGGTTTTTTTATGGGTTTCGATTTAAATTTTTTAAGAATTTTTAGATTTTTAAAACAAAGAGGAAATAGGAAAGAGAAAAAAGGAGAACATCAATCGGTAACACAAACCACAATAACATATTTTTTCAACATTTGATTTCCTATTTGTTGAAGATTGTGAAGAATTTATGCTTCCAATCCAATTTTTCTTTGAAAAGTTTGAATTTGAGAAATAGCAAACAACAAAAAATGAGAAAAAGTTAGGGTTTATTGATTAGGCGTTAATGGCGTTAATAAAAACTAATGGAATGTCATAAATACACAGTTTAAAGTGATTAAATGTCACTTTTAAAATCTCAAGGGATAAACTTAAGTAGCATTAAACCTCAGAGTATATTTATGTAATTTATCTTATATTTTAATAATAAAAATATTTTGATTGGTATTATATATTTAATAGTGTATAACTCTTAATATAATAAAAAAATTTTTAGTTCTTAATAGTATTAGCCGTTAAAAAATATTGTTATAAAATTAATTATGATTTTTTTAATCGGTTATAAATTCTAAAACTTATAAATAGGTTTTAAAATTCAAATAACAAACCATCTATTTTATTCACTATTTTCATAAATCATACATGATCACATATTTTCTAATTTTTGGACAGAAAAGGTATTCAGTTTTTTTTAATTTTATTATTCTATCGTTAGTATATAATTGTAGAGTGTATTACAAATATATAACTAGGCTTATGTATATTGAAGGCAACATGATTTGAGAACCTACTACATTGATTCATACAATTTAGTAGAGACATGAATTATTTTAAAGAAAGTGAAATATTCTTGTCTCAATGCAATTTTTTATATTATCAATGAAATCAATCTATTTCTTTTTATTTATTAATTTTTTATTATTAACATTTTCTTTGTTAATTTTAATTTCTAATAACAACAAAATACTTGAAAAAGAAAGACGAATATGCGAAATACATATGGGTAAAGTCTTTGAATTTCTAAAATTGGACAATAGCTTACATTTCATGTCCATTTGAAAGAATGTTATTTATGGACGGTTTTTTATTCGGGGAGCCTCAGTTCCAGAGCATCAATACAAGGGAAAAATGCAAATACAGTTGAGTAGCTAATTGCTTTGAAGAGGCGGGGAGATCTCTTCATGTTCTTTTCCCCTGCTAGCTTTTTATTTATTCTTATCTAATCTCTTATCTAACCAACCTTCGGTGCATCTCTGGCAGGTGCTCTGGAGCCGTCCCTGCAACCGTAAGGGTGTCGGCAACAGATCGAATTATGCCAAAATCAACGACAGGTGATGGGGTCAATTTCTGAACAATTGCTTCCATCCCATAGCAGCATTATTTACCTAAATAGAATATTCCCAATATCACTATATACATAGATAGTTCATTGTTAAGATCAATTGATAATGGAACTTGGGTTAACAAATCATATCAGATCTAGAATTATTCTAAAGTAGAAGTATTCAATTCTCCAATCAAAGGTACTGTTTCACCGACCACAGAAAATTGGCATTTGTTTTTTTGCCAATAGGTAATTAAGTAAAGAGCAATTGGCGTCAGCTAAAGGGGGACCTACACAACTCATTTCTGCGTCATGTGGGGACTTAATCAACACAGCTATGAAGACCGAATGGGATTGAACTTTAAAGACCAGAACAAACAAATAAGAGATTATCTCCGTATTTTTTCAAGTTTTCTCCTCGTCTTCCCAACCCAACAACAATTATTTTCTTTTTTCTCTCAAATGGGATGGGATTTGGACCCACGTGAAAATTTTCATTGTTGACCCCAGCAAGCGTCGGATCACTTTGGTCTCTTTTCTCTTTAATTGCTTTTCTTTTTTTTATAAACACTGAGAGACGTGTGTGGAATAGCCCTCCTTTCTGTCAAAGAATAACGAACGGCCATAACTCAAAAAGAAGCTTCAGAAACACAAGATGGTGGGATGAGGTCGCTTACTTCTTTTACCAGAAATGAAAAGGAAAAAGACAGGGCAGAAAAATTGAATCCAACAGAACCACACTGGCTGAGGGTTGAAAATTAATAGCGTGGCGAATTTGAATCGTTACTGGCTCAACGTCAATGACTCATCCACCACGTAACGACCTTCCCGAAGCATTGCACTATCATATCTAGAAGTAGGAAAGGAAATGTTGAAGGAGAAATCATCCCACATTTAATAATCAACCAGTGAATTTTGGCTTTATAACTAAGGCTCACTATTTTCCATTTATATAACTTCATTAAAAAATAAAATCACAAAAGCAAACCACGAATCTTAACACAAACAATATTTCAGATTGGCGTATAGTTTCCAAATATTTTGCATCAATAGTCTTAACATCAATAATGAAATTATTGTGAAAATAATATTGACAAAAAAACGATCTCACATCTTTATAAGCAAAGATTTGAGTGCAATTTAATAAGAAAGATCACCACTCTCCTATTGAAATTATTTGCCTTTTTTCAAAAAAAAAAATAATGATAAGAATAGACCTTCGCTCTTACATAAAAAGTGTTAATCCGTTCAATAAAAAATTTTCGGAAACACAAGTTAAATACACTTTCTTTCCTCTTTATTGGGGACAGGAGGTTTCTGGCTGCTTGACCGCCTGCCTGGTGGTAAAAGACAAGTTCTGTCCTATTGGTGGTCCACATATGTATGGGCTGCAAGATCGAAACGAGCTGAAACTTCCACTTTACACAAATTGGATTCCCTGTTCAGCCCATTTTCAACAGGTTAAAGATACAAATTAGCCATTGAGCTTTAGATTAAGATCGGATTCAAGATTTTTTTTGTTTTTTTTCCAAAGAAGATTCTGGTTTTAAATCTCCAGGGTTACAGTCTTCAAGGAGGAAATTTTAGTAGTTATATACTCTATAAATAAAAATGCTCCTATTCTCAGCCTTCGCACATTGGTTCAAAGAGGAAGGCACATTGAAAGTTCAAACTTCTTTCCCCTTCTTATTTCTACATTAGGCCTCTCAGGTGAAGTACTGAAACTTAGACAAGTTGCAATAATGTCGAAGTATTTCGCACGGTTTGACTGTGATCATCGTTCTCGGGATATCAAGCTCTTCAATGGCGTTCAATCCTTTCACGCAACATACGTAGCTACGAGATCAGAAGACTGAGTTTCTGTAGCCTTCCCCCTCCCCCCCCCCCCCCCAAAAAAAAAAAAAAGAAAAAAAAAAAATTCCGGATATCTGATACCCCGAATGCACTTTCAGTTTGCCCTGAGATGAAGCATTTCCTTTTCCCTTTGGAAACAAAGTTTCGCATTTTTTCATCAATCTGTTAATGGTCACATGGAAATCATTGAATAATTTTTTTAAGATTAAAAAGCTTTTATAATCTTCATCTAAAGAAAGAAAGAAACACCTTGTATCATGAAGGGCTATGCTATCGAAAATTGGAAGCAACTTCTGTGCACGAATGAATGATACAATGAGTGTAAGCAGCTCTTCGTGCTTAAACTATAGAGTTAACAAAATTAATCTCCTTCAATGCCAACAACTTAAACCCTAAAATGGTGCAAACCATGATATTAATGATAATATCTTAAAGTCTAGCGATGGTACCCCCTCTTTTACAGGGTGGCTTGTCCTGCGTACCTATGTAATTCATCAGGATAATTAAGTATAACTAGCTGTCCTACATAGGAAGCGAGACACCGGCATGAAGATGAAATGGGGGTGAAAAACAAAAAAACAGAGGGTGCTACTGAGTGGCATGCCCAAAGAGATGGCCAGAATACTTCTAATTCACAACAAAAATCCAATGATTGCTGTTTTCTATAATAGAACCGGACTTTTTATTTCAGCAAAATCTAGCTATATCTGGATCTGTCTAGATCACATGAACTTATTTAAAACATTTCTATGCATGATTAGTGGATATTTACCACTTTGAAATGTTTGTAACAGTAAGCTGGCCTAAACATTAAGACAGATCATGCCAAGAAAGAAGCTAGGTACCTGATATTCCAGAAAATTGGGATCGTGAACATCTTTTAAATTGTAATATCAGCAAAGAGATACAAGCTGAAAAGCCTGAATCTTTTGATCTAGGAAGTGAAAATTTCCCTTTCAAGCCCTCAAAAAGGAAACTAATATTCACAGAACTAAAAGTTATATGCTTACAACCTATGGCACTGTCAAGCATAACAAACTTTACAGAAGCTGGTTTTTAACTTTGAGAATTGCACCACAGAAAGACACCAATTATCACAGAGATGATGAGGAAGTTACAACCAGAAAGCCACTCAAAACATAAACTAAAATATTTTCAATTTAATGTAACTTGTTAGGGCAAACCCAGCAATGAAAACTCAAATGTTGGTCTCATTTATTCTGCAGACAGAATATCAGTTTTGCACTGATCAATTGCATCCCAAGGATGTATGCAGTCATAAAAGGCAGAAGTTCACTCCAACAAATCCAATTCAGAAAAACAACATAAAAAGAATAATTAAAAAAAAAAAAGATCGGTACCTTCTAACAATCATTCAATGAGAAGGAAAAGGGATAACACTCCCATCATTGGGATATTAGACCCAAAAGTCACTTTTTAAAGCCCCTAAAAATACAGCAGCAAAACAAAAGCCTTGAAACGAAATCAGCGAAAGCAATGTGATTATTGACATCCAAAATATCTTTGACAAACATTTATAACAAAAAAGGGAATAAAGGAGAAAGAAAGAACGAAAGAAGTCTAGTTGTTGAATCCACGTTTCTGGTAACGAGCGACCTCACCCTCATTAGGGAAAAATCCCATGAGTCGACCCGCTGAGTTCTGGTAGGCGTACATAAACCCTCCCATTAGCCCTATCAGCCCCCCTGTCACCATTGACGGCCCTTTTATTCCCGGTTTTATCCCTGTACCAACCAAATATCAGAAAGATCAGAAACGGTTCAAACTTTAAACTAAAACCCTATTTCCATGTCAATCAACTCAGAATTATATACTACAGAGAAAAAGAAAACAGTCAATTGCATTTCCATGTTAGAAATCCCATAATTATTATTATGTAGATAAAAGTAGAGTTACCAGAGAGGTAGCCGACGGTGACAGAAACCCCAGTGATAGTAACGAAACGGAGGTAATCGAGGGTGTTGAAATTGCCAACGACTTTGGTGAAAGGAGGGTTTCGATCTACAACTGGGTACTCAGGTTTCACCGAAGCCGTTATGTCTGTGTTCATCTTTGATCTTTCTTTCGCTTTTGCAGGGCTGTCGCTCTGATTATTGCTCAAGTTCGACGACTCACTTTCTCATAGATGGTAAAACAGAACTGAACACCCCCCGGTCCAAATTGATCTGTTTCCGTTGTTCTTGGGCCTCTTAAAAACTTATGTTTTGAATTAGGCCTGTTTATTTGTTCTAATTGATTTGGGCTATTCATTTTGGGCTATTTTTTGCACTTACTTTTTGAAGAATGCCATTGTTTGCCTAAATTCTTTTTTTTTTTTTTTTTTTTTATAGGATTAGAACAAATATTGGATAATCAGTTACTTAAATTTTGGTCGTGTGATGAACAGTACATGACCAAAACTTAAGCCACGTGTCATAATTTTTTTGCCGGTTTTTTAAATTTTTAAATATATATTTTTAAATTAGAGTGTTACCTGTCAACTCATGATTGGTCATTTTTTTATTTTTTTCTTATTTTCCTTTTTTTTACTTTTATCTTTTAAAAAATTTAAAAAAAATTTAAAATTATAAAAATATATATTTGTAAAAATTGTATTTTTATGGATCAAACTTTTTTTATATTTCTTTTTTTACCCTTTTGATTTTCCTTTTATTAAATAAAAAAGTAATTACAATTTTTTTGTTCTTTTAAAACACACTTAAATAATGTGCAATCTATAATCTTATTTCTTTTTGGCTATACCGTGCCATTTTTTGTGTTTTTTTAAATTATTTAATAAATACTTTTAAAAATTATAAAATTATATAATTTTTAAAAGATTTTTTTTTATATTTGAGACCTACTTATATAAACTTTTTTGTTTTTCTTTTTTTTTTTACTTTTTGAATAATTAAAATTTTAAAAATATTTAATAAAAAATTTTTTAGAATTAATTTTTTTTTGTAAAACCTACTTGCTACTAATTGTATGTCATGTAATTATTTTTTTTCTTTTTCCCATTATCATACTTAACTAAAGTTATTATAATATTTATTTTACCATAATTATGAAAATATCTCCATATTATATTTAATTAAATTACTACGATACCCTCTAACTGTAATTATAAAAATATCTTTTTAATTGCATCATATGATGCATTTTCTATCATAATTATGAAAATACTTGGCCAAAATACTATAACGTCATCTAAGCATAATTATGAAAAATATCCTTTTAATTTCTTTATGGTTATGCATTAAATTTTAACATCCATATAATAATATGAAATTAATCCCCTTAGAAATAATCATAATGTCCTTTTAATTACTTAATAATTGAATTATATGTATCAAAATTTATTGTAATGCCTTTCTTTTTATAATTAACTAAAATTACTATGATACCTTTTTTAATACAATTACTAAAACACCTTTCTTACCATAATTGGCCAAAGTTCTTCCTACCATCATTCATCAAAATTATTATAATGCCTTTCTTATCATATTGACAAAAATACCCTCATATTATAAATTATCGAAATTATTATAATATCCTTTAACCATATTTACAAAAATAACTTCTTATCATAATTATGAAAATACTTTTGATATTATAATTGTTAAAATTATTATAGTATTCTCTAACCATAGTTACAAAGAAACCCCTTTTAATTGTTTCATATAATGCCTATTCAACTATAATTACGAAAGTACCTCTCATATAATAATTGTTCAAAATTACTATAATATCCTTTAAACATAATTATAAAAATAACATTTTGATTATTTCATAATTATGAATTAAATTTTAATATCCATATAATAATAAGAAATGAATCCCTTTATAAATTATCATAATGCTTTTATAATTACTTGACAATTGAATTATATGCCTGTAAAGTCTTTCTTTCAATGATTAACTAAAATTACTTTAATACTCTTCTTAACATAATTACTAAAATATCCATCTTATCATAATTGGTCAAAATTATTTTAATGCCTTTACAACTCGAGACATAGCCAGGTAGTTTTTCTAATAGATACAATAAGTACTACAATCATGTAATCTAATCCTATTAAGATATATAAAAAATAGAGAGATACTATTTTTTGAAGAATTGAGTAGATGTACTTATGGGAAATGCTCTTTTTTTTTCTTCTTCTTCTATTAAAGTTTTAGACTTCTTCTTGAACTCAAAAGTGCATTTGGATGAGACTTTGAAAATTGGTGAAATTTTAAAAGCTAGCATTTTGAAATATATCAATTCAAAATAATAGAATTTGTAATTGTATTGACTGGATAATTATTTTTTAGAAAGAAATTTTAAAATTAGAATTTGATAAGATAAGAAATAATTATAATAAAAATAATGATATTAGAGATAAAAAAATAAAAAACTAAAAAAATATATGTAATATATTTGTAAAAATATGTAAATATAACTAATAATTTTAAAAATAAAATTTATAATGAGTTTATGTAGTTAAAATTGAAAAAAAAAATTGCATAAAAAAATAAACATAGTAAAAATTGACTTCTTATCATAAAATAAAAGAATTTCACAAATTCCACATAAGAAGATAAAATTTGAAAAGAGAATTTAAGGCTTTGTTTGGTTATAAAAAGATTTTGTATTTTTATTTTTGATTTTCATTTTTGAAAACTAATTTTCATTTTTTATGTTTTGAATTTTGAAAAACATGTTTGGTACATGAAAATGAAATTTGTTTTCAAATACAAAAATTATGAAAATGTGTTTTGTATCTCTATTTTGAAAAAAAAAAAAAAAGATAATTAAGTAAAAATAATGTATTAGATAACATAATGACTTCTTTCAACCATGCAAAACCTCTCACTTTTTTTTTTTCTTTCACTGCCTTTCAAAAAGATCTCAATCTATATATTTTCATCTATATGTTTTCTTCTTGCAAAGGTACCATCTCCAGTTGCTGGCGAGCAAAACATCTTTTTATTTTTTTTCCCTATGTTCTTCTCTTACTTGTCTTTCTCTTTTTTGCCCTTCCATTGTTTATGAAAACTTTGTTTATCTAAGCTAAGAATGGTGAATTGAGGTTAGAATTATTGAGTAAATAGGTTTGGTTCTTCTAACAAAAGTTACATTTTGTGTGAGTTTGAGTTGCAAAAGTGGTGGCAAAAAGAAATTTTTATTTGTATAAGTAACACTAATAAATGTTTGTTCTTGAGTCCAAACTTATATTGTGCTTGTTTCGGTTGATCAAGATAAGTTGTTAAAATTGTTAAGCTTTTTTTTATTGTATTTTGAAAAGGAGCAAATGGTTTTGTTTCTTATTATGTTGTTTTTTAGATAGCGATAGCACTTTTTTATTATCAAAATTGTCATGGCTTTATATAAAATAAGATTCATAGCAATTAAAGAGACAAATGAAAGAGTATGGTCCTTTTATAGGAAATGGTGAAACAACATCCTACCAAATGAGGGATTTAACTAAATAATAAAAGAATTAATATTTCATTGAAATAGGGATTGAATTTAGAATGAAATTTATCTTATTTCATGCCAAAACTTTTAACTACTAATTTCAAACATTGGATTTGGATTGTATTTTGCTTCAAAAGATATTTTTCAGGTGACTTACCAAACCCAAATACATGGTCCATAACTTTTGTTCAAAGAACTTTTCAATGTTCATATGGCTTAATTTTCCTATTAGTTTAAAAGATCAAAGAGGAAAAGGTAATAGAAAACCAATTAAGAAGAAAACACAAATGGAAACAAATTCAGTTTTGGGTTTTTAGTGGAGTATGATGCAATCGTAGAAGAAAAGAAGAATATTAGAAGAAGATGGGAGAACACTGAAACTAAATAAAAAAAGGGCATTTTTGTAGATGACACAACTCGAACCTTATTTGCTTATTTGTCTCAAAATGGCAAAAAATTTTAAACCCTCGTGTTTTTGCTTTCTCCATTTCTAAAAAATGTTTTAAGTGAAAATAATGAAAAAAAATATTTTTTCTAATTTTGGCTTATTTTCAATTTCATTTTCTAAATAATATTTTCATTTTTAACTACCAACACATTTTTACTTACATTTTCTATTTTCCATGAAAAAAATAGAAGGAAAATAAAAAATGGTTTTGTTTTCTAAAACCAAACGGACTTTCAAAATTTGTTATTCAAATTCTCAAAATTTTGACAATTCTAATTTTTATTTTACCAAATAAGTTAATTTCATTTCAAATACAAATGAAATTCTTCCTTATAAAATCCTTTATCCAAATGCACCCCAATTGTTACAAAAAACTCATTACAATTTTTGACAAGCACTTGACAAGAAGAGAAATTAGAAAAAAGCTTACTTTTTTTATGTTTTTGGATGAGTTGGCATAGTTGTCTAGTTACTAAGTTCTATACCTTAACAGCTTAAGAATGTTGTAGCAATCTTACAAATTTCATAATCAACACGACACTAGCATATTGGGAATTTTCAATAAAAAAATGTATTTTGTAATGAAATCAATAAGAAATGAATCACAAACAAGAGACAATATTTAATGTGGTTCAACCTAATTGCCTATATCCACGAAAGAGAGAGAAGAATCCACTATAAATATAGAGATTACAAAAATACAAAACACAAAAAACAAACATTAATCCAAAGCTTCTGAAACAATCATAGTTTTCATGCTCCCTAGTGTTTAACCTATGAAATATCCTTTATCCCATGCAACTCGATGTTTTCTCAAACTCTTTTTAACATATTTATAGACCTATATCTCACACAAAGATCACATAATGATTATAACTCTTTTTTATAATTCTAAAGATTAAGACTCATTATATATTTATGGAGCCACATTATTTGATCACAAAAAATTCTTGTTTACTAAAAGCTCTTACCCATTAAGAATATTTATCCCTAAATAAACTTAATTATGAATTAATTCTCTAACCAATATAATTTCACTAGACTCCAAATCGATTCCTGATTAGAATTTGAGTTAATAACTAACAAATCTCTACATTAATACATATTCTAACAAAATATTGACTTTCAAGAAATTCCAATTACACATGGTTGAATTAGTCCAGACTCCACCTAATTCATACAAGATAGTTAATACTCATGTGCAACCAAATCAATTTCACCTGGCTGACTCCACTTGCAATGACATCTTATTGCAACAAATTTCCCTTATATATCTTTGATCTCATGAACAAAACTTGTAATAATAAATTTCTTTCCATAATCGATATGAGATAACCTTAACAACTTTTTTTTTCACATAACAAGCTATGGGGGCTTCTATGTCTAGCTTACAGAGAGATGTTGGTAACTTGGGAATCCCTATCTTGTGAAAATCTAGCAAGAATTGAATAATTAGAGCAATACCAATTTTAACAAATAAATCATCAAATACCAAGCATAAGGACATAAACAATAAAAAATTGCCCAAAACAATGAGTAAAAACCATGAGCAATAACAAATAATATCTATTATCAAGAATAATGAGAATACAAATTTTTTAGCTAGAACTAAAGGTATACAACCATAATATCTCAATATTAAATAATCTTGGTGGCATCAAAAAATTGGAGAACTCTCATAAAATTTAGAGATTAATAAATACCCATAAAATCAGTAAGTATAAAAATGTAAACCTTATATCCATCGTTTAGACTGAAGAACAATAAGTTTTGAACACACTGATAAAATTTCAACTTAACCAGACAGAATGACCTCAATCAGACCACTTGATTAAAATTTCACAAACTCTTTTTTTTTCTCATTTTGGATTTTTTCTTTTATTGCCATTACTAGCAGACACACTTCTACTAGCTACATAACACAACACTTAAATAAGAGCAAAACGGTTATAAAACCCTTTAAACAATATTTTCATGAAATTACTAAAAAACCCTTATGTTTAGGCTTTGGGTAGCTTCACATGAAAAAAACCTAAGCCCAAAAAATCTCCCATTTTAACTATATAGAAGGAATTGCCATCCCATTAATCAAATGACAAATTTCAAGTTTTTCCCTTGGTAGTTTTACCAGCTTAAGTTATTATTTTTAACCAAAAATTTCATTTCATCATGTATGGGATCAACCCACTATTTCTTGTTTGCATTTCCCATGCCATTTACATAACATTTAAGTTCCCCCTCATTAGTTAGTAAGTTATATTCATCAACAGAATATCATGTGAAAGGTTATTGATTTTTAGTAGACCTTTTGAGTGGAACATTTGGTAAAATCTCTAGTGAAACCTTTGATACTGATGACAACTTATGAGTATCATCACCTATCTTAACTTGCGTAAAATTGGTATCAACATCATATGTGTTATGTTAGTCATCCTAAACATCTTCAATCTCTGTAAGCACATGTATTAAGAGAACTAGATCTAAGTCAATTAAACCATTACAGCATTGTGAAACTGATGTATCAATTTTCTAAATATCATATATGGTTTAGGCTTTCATAAAAATAACATCCCAACTTCTCACAAATTTCTTATGCACAGGATCATAAAACTTGTAGCTAAACTTATCTTAGCTATAACCGAGGAACACACATTATCTTGTCTTGACATTAAGCTTGAGCATTTTATCTTTCAAAACATACACAAAAACCTTGCATTCAAAAGTATGCAAACGATCATAGAAGACATCATTGCCCAATTGAACTCTATTTGAAATATCAAAATCTAGAGGAAAACATGGTGAAAGATTCAAAACAAGCACAACTATACTCCCTAAAAGGATTATGATAATTATGCTTATGAAAGCAAAACTTTCACCCTTTCTACTAGTATTCTGTCTATCCTTTCAACCAACCCATTCAATTGAGGAGTTTTAAGAGATGATCTTTGTTGTTTAATACCATGCTATCTACAATAGTAAAAAAAAGGTATAGAATACTCACCTCCATTATCAGTCATAATTCATTTCAATTTCAAACTTGTTTTTCTTTTTACTAAGGCATGCAATTGTTTAAACACATCTAACACTTAGTATTTTATTTTCAAGGTGTAAGCCTATAACTTCCTTGAATAATTATTTATAAAAATCATAAAATAGAAGGAACAAATAAATGTTTCTGTTCTCATAAGACCACAAACATCAGAATATATTAAATCAAGTTTACCTTACTTTCTTGATGAAAGGGATGTCTTGAATGAAACTTTGGTTTGTTTCCTTATCAAGCAATAAGTGCACTTCATTAATGATATATTATTCACTTTAGAAAGAAAATTTTTCTTGGCCAAAACCTTCAAACTTTTCTCTTTTATGTGATTAAGTCGCTTATGCCAAAACTTAGTTGTATCATCATTATCCATTACATTAATAATAGAATCAAATACCTTTACTTGCATCAATTACAATGTGGAATGCTTCATACCTCTGGCTACAATCATAGAACCTTTAGTGAGCTTTCATTAACCATCATAAAAGATGTTTCAAAACTCTTCATCATCAATTTTTTTGTAGAAGTCAAATTCATGCTAATATTAAAAATATACTTAACAATTTTCAGAATAGTGTAGTACAATTATTGGTCTCTAAGCACACATCTCACATGCCAATGACTTTAGTTGAGCCATCATTATTCATTTTAACACTCTCAAATTCATTAAATGTGTAAGATGCAAAGTAATCTTTCTGAAATGTAGTATGATTTATGGCACCCCTAGTAGTCACTTAATTGGTCTTATGGCATGTAAGATAAACAACATTACCATTATCATATAAGATAAGAAAATCATCTATGACAGTAGCAACTTTACAACATCATTACCATCACCATTCTTCTTTTCATTTTCTTTGTCACTCTAGTTGTTTCTTTTCAATTTTTGACAATATTTTCTCTATTTTAGAACTAAAAAATAACACTCAACATTGAAAAATTTACTGGACTTACTCATTTTTATGCCTATTTTTTTTAGACCTTTACTTGTACTCATCCTTTTAGTTTTTATGATTAAGATTTCTAACTATGAGAATGAACCATGTGACTTTCTTCTCTTGTCTTCATTCAGAACACCACTCTTAGCCACATCAATTGTAATGACATTATTTAGAGGTAAGTTACATAACATTATTTTAAAAGTACCCTATGAGTCTGGTAATATACCAAGAAGCCATAAGCATTGTATCTCATTTTTAAATTTGAGATTTATGCAAACTAACTAATTAATAATATCTTGATATGCATTCAAGAGATCTCTCATAAGAATTTCATCTTGAAATTTTAAACTAATCAACTGTTTAATAAAAAATAGTATGGGTTAAATATAAAAATAGCCCATATACTATATACTTTCTCTATCATTTTAATACCTAAAGAAATAAAATTGTCAATGTGATACTTGAATTTTCATTTTGTCATACATTTTGATACTCCTAACTAATGCCATTAGACAACTTGCTGACATTGCATGAACATCTAATAAGATACTGATACGTGTCAAAAAGTTTAATTGGCACCATATCATCAATTACCACATAAAATTAAAAGAAAATTTTAAAAAAATTTTAAAATTTCAAAAGAATTCAAAAAAAATTTTAAGAAAATCTAAAATATTTAAAAAATTATAAAAATTAAAAAATATAAAAATATTTTTAGAAATTATAAAAATTATGAAAACTTAAAATTTCCAAAAACAAATCTCAAAATTCAAAAAGTTTTTGAAAAATTAAAAAGATGAAAATTTAATAAAAATATAATTTTTGTAAAATTCAAAAAAAGATTTACAAAAGTTAAAAAATAAAAATCTAAAATCTAAAATTTTTTTAAAAAATCTAAAAAATTCTTAAAATTTTTCAAAATTTTGGAAAAATAAAAAAAATTCAAAAATCCAAAATATTCTAAAAATTCTAAAAAAATATTTGTAGAAATTATAAAAAACTAAAAAAATTTATGAAAACTTAAAAAATTAAAAAAAATTCAAAAAGTTTTTGAAAAATTAAAAAATGAAAATATAATAGAAATAAAAGTTTTGTAAAATTCAAAAACAGATTAACAAAAACTTAAAAAATGAAAATAAAAAATCTAAAATCTAAAATTTTTTTAAAAATTTTGGAAAAGTAAAAAAATTAAAAATATGAAATATTCTAAAAATTAAAAAAACTTAAAATTTTTTAAAATAGATAAAAAACTAAATTTGTAAGATTAGAAAAAAAGGAAATTTTTTCATAATTTTTAAAACATTTTTTACATTTTTAGATTTTTTTTTTTCAATTTTTTTAGTTTTAGTGATTTTGTAATTTTAAAAAAATTATTTTATTAAAATTTTCATTTTTATGAATTTTTCAAAAATTTTTTGAATTTGTTTAGATTTTTATTAAAATTTTGAGATTTTTTTTTATTTTTTAAGTTTTCATAATTTTTTTAAATGTTTTTAGAAATTTCATATTTTTAATTTTTATAATTTTTAAAAATATCTCATATTTTTAAAAAATGTTTTAAAATTTTTCTAGAATTTTTTTGAATTTTTTTGAAATTTTAAAAAATTTTCTTTTAATAATGACATGACAATTGATGATATGGTGTTGATTGTATTTTTTAACATGTGTCAGCATCTTATTTTATATTCATACTACATCAGCAAGTTGACTAAGATTTTAGTTTTAGATATCAAAACGGATGACAAAATGAAAGTTGGAACATCAAACTAAAAATTTTATTTCTTTAAATACCAAACTAAAAGAAAATGTAAGTACAAAGGTAAAAATTTTATTTCTTTAAATACCAAACTAAAAGAAAATGTAAGTACAAAGGTAATTTTTATATTTAATCCAAATAGTTTATTATTCCTAATTTTACGGACATACAAGTCCTCAAGCTTGTTCCATAGAAAGCGTGCATGTGTCCCTTCAATAATATGGTTTAAACATGATCATCTACCTATTGTTTAATACAACCACATATATGTCGATGAAGTAAATTTTATTTTGCATCCATTTTATCTTTAGGCTTTTTAGTGGTAAACATAGGTAACTAATAATCCTTCACATAAAGTAAGTTTTTCATTTTTCCTTTCACACATTGTAATTTAAACCATTCAAATTAACTATTCTACTTATATTAATTTTTATTATTCAATACAAGGCACAAATCAAATAACTTAGATTGTGATATCACTTGTTGGGATTTTTCAAGCAAAAACTTATTCCATAACAAGATTAACATAAAATAAATCACACACATAAAAGGTAATATTTAATGTAGTTTAGCTTAAATTGCTTACATCTATGGATGAGAGAGAAGAATCTACTGCAAACATAAAGATTACAAAAAATATAAAATATATAAAAAAAAACTAATCTTGAGCCCTTAAAATAATCTTAGTCTTCATACTCCCTCGTATTTAACTTATAGAATATCATTTATCTTATGCAACCCAATGTTTTCTCCAACTCTTTTTCACATCTTACAAACCTATCTCTCATATAAAGATTATATAATGATTATAACTCTCTCATAATTCCAAAGGTTAAAACTCACCCTATATTTATTGAGTCCCATTACTTTATCACAAAAAAAAAATCTTATTTACTAAAAATTCTCACCCATTAAGAATATTTATCTCTAAATAAACTTATTTACTAATTGATTCTCTAACCAATAAAATTTCACTCAAATCCAAATTGATTTACAATTAAAATTTGAATCAATAGCTAATAAATTTTCAACTTAACACAAATTCTACCAAAACATTATCCTTGAAAAAACCTTAACTCGACCTAATTCACACAAAACGATCAATAATTATATGCAGTTAAATCAACATCACCTAATTAACTCCACTTATAACAGACACCTTATTGTAACAAAACTTCTCTTACATATCTTTGATCTCATGAACAATTTATAATAACAAATCTCCTTCTACAATAATTGACGTGGAATAACCTCAATATGTCATTGTCCATCAACTGAGGAGGAAATTAATAATGTCAATAGGTTTGATTCTACTTTAAAGTTAGATTAGTTTTCAGATTAATTTCAAGGCATAACCAAGTATATGATCAGTGCAGCTAATCCGTGGTTTCCAACAGCATTCCTGAAACAAGCATCTTCTTCATTCTCCATTTAATCAAAGTCTTTGGCAGCAGAGAGCCGTGAATTGGCATGTACACAAGAGAGGTTCCAACTTCCAGCTTTACATCTTTACTTATATTTATAATCTTATTATGTGGCACCCTCCATAATTCCAAGCACAGTTTGAACGAATCAATCTGAACTAATACAAGTTTCACCATACGGAATGTCCGAATTTTAAAATCCATTAAAACTCCCAGATGTTTGAATACTGAAACAAGGGCTAAAGCTATACATATATAACTTATTAATCAAACCAATCTAAAATTAAGGCATATATACAGAATTCATTGATTAATTGTAACATTCACTTAATTTAATTTATTTTCCATAAACCGAAGGAAGTAGTAGGTTTCCTCAAATTGATTTTTATCAAAAAGAGGGAAGAAATGAAGAGAAGCATAGATTTCCTTTTTCTCAAAAGAAACTAATTACGTGTAGTATAGACAGTTGTAATTGGTTGGGCTGTGGTTTCTTTTGCTTTTTGCCATTGACAATTTCTAGTGAATGTAACCAATCACATATGGGTGGTCCAAAGGGCAGATTCCAGCAACATTCCACACAAGTTCAATCAATACCGGAATGCTGCCAAGGATGAAAAAATTAGTTAGCGTACCTGTTGTTGAGTCAATCCCTATTTACCATGATTCAGGTCTAAGCCCATGCTGCTAGTACACCCTAAAAAGACGTTCCAGAGCTGCGTGCATGTTAGTGGTCGTTATCATGTAGTTGTTTGAACCATGATATTCTTTCGAAAGATCAAACTGGAGAAGGGCTGATAAGCACTTTATCCCACTGCAGTTCTTAATTTGAAAGAAAATCATTTTACACTTACAATGAGATGTATGTATATAAGGAATCGATGCTTATGTAGTAAGTAATTAAATGGAATTCTTTAACTTGAAATAGTTATCACAGGACTGAATAATATTGCTGCAGTTTCTTTGATCTAAGTTTATTTAAATTTGAGACTCAGATAATGTATGCAGCAGCATTAATGCAGTTAATTTTGATAATGTTGGTCACTTTAATGTGATAGGTGAATTTTTAAATCTGTGTCTCCACCATACACTTATGCTTGATTACTATGTGAGTGGACAAAGGCCACATATAGCCACTTAGAAGGTAAACTTATTTTATGATTTAAACCTTATTAGTGCAAAATATAATAGGAACATCAACTGCACGCCTTGTCCATGACCCCATATTTCTTTTCAATCTACTGCAGCACTCGTCTTCCAAACTTCAATGCTCCAAATACAATGCAATAGAGGGAGAGATTGCGGGTAGGGGGCTGCCGCTGCATAAAAGAAGCATCCAATCCCGACACCGTTGGCATCTGCAGCTTTCATCTGTGCATGCCATACCCTTCCAACAACTTCAAGACAAAACATCTTTTGAGAGAGAGAATGTTTGTATGTCTGTCTTTGTCATACATTATTGTTCAATCAAAGCATTATAAGTTCCTAAGATTATTCCCTATTCTAACCCGTCTTTTAGCCCTCACATCGTCTCCACCCTCTGCTCCTTTTCTTTCCTAACCAGTTAACTAGGAACAAAGAAAGCTGTAAAAGAGGGAAATTTTGGAACAAGTAGAAGAAGAATTCAATTAATTAATGGAGTTTTTAAAATTTACATATCCATTAAAAAAAACCCCACCAAGAAAGGCTCCATCATCTCTCCAAAGCTAACAAGAGGCTTAGGATTAATTAGGGGCAATCTGACAGCATCCCCAAATCTATTATTTCTCCAAACATACCATTCCATGTGCCACTTTCAACTTTCTTTTGGACGCTTCTCTCCAAACTCTTCCTCCTTTAACGTTGCTTTTGCCTCTTCTCACTTCGCTCCCACATACACTCACCAAAGTTGTACTCCCCTAAGATTGGCCACACAACCTTTTCCCTTTGGACTTTTCCCCTTAGCTGCCGATTCTATTCCCATTTTAAATAATTTAGAATTTTATCGAAAAACTAAATGCCTTAAACTAATTCACGCAAAACATGGGAACCATGCCAACATTCTATATATACACGTAATGCCATTCAAGGTTCCTTAGACTACTTCACCTCCACCTCCACCGCATATTTCTTGCATATAAAGGCATTGCTAGCTAGCTAGCTAATTTTAAGAGCAAATTAAGATCATTTATTTTACGTTTTGATAATCAAATGGGTAGGGAAAGCATTAATGATCCTTTTGTCATCCAATCATCCATTGCTCTACTGCAAGAGAGGTTTAGGCAGTTGCAGAGAATGAAAGAGATGAGAGAAGAGAGGGAACTATTGAGAAAGCTCGCGGAGTCTAAACAATGCAGCAACCAAACCTTGGCTTATGAGCCGCCATCAGGGAAGTTGTTCTTTCACTTCTTGCCACTAAGGTCACCACCTCGTCAAGTAACTAATTTCTCCCGCTGGTCTGGTTCACTGCAGGGCAAGTCATGTCCTCCAAGTACTGCTTCTTGTGGGTGCATGGAGGCCCCAGTTTTTGCGAGTTTATTGCCCACAGTCACAGAGACACCTTCGTCTATGCATGTCTCTCTCAACAAATTCGAAGATTCGGATTATTCTGATCATGATGTTGATACCTCTCTTCATCTGTAATAAATTAACCCATACTTCGTTTAGTGCTTGCTGTAATAGTGAAAGAGTTCGTATAATACTAGTAACTCAAATCATGGATCGAATATAATTAATTTGCCTTCATGCATGTTTTTCTATATGAAGCTAGCTGTATAAAGCCAAGAGCAAGTGCTTCTCTTCACTTTTAACGACCCTAGAGTTGAATGTTAGTGCTACTACTCTCTACCAATTAACTTTGTCCAGAAGAGAACATATTCGAAAACAAGAAAACTCGTAAAATTACTTATTCTTTTTATTCATAACCTTCTACGTAGCATTCAATTAATTTGTGAATTTACAGATTGAGAGCTATTAAATGAAAACTAATTAAGAAGTAAAACCTAAATCTTCTTCTATATAGATAGAATTTAGAAGTAGATGGATGGATCTAATTTACACATCTATAAAGCCCTAACGGCATATTATTATAAGCGGTGTTTCCATAGTAATCATTTACATCCACAAAATCTTACTTTTGACATATGCATCTATACATATATATATTTACCTTATTAAGGCTAAAACAAAACTAAACAGGCAACTTTGGTATTAGTATTTAGTTTGAGTTCTTATCTCTTCTCTCTTCAAATAGACCATAATATACCATCTTTAGTTTTTTTAAACAACTTCTCCTAATTTTGTTAATTTTCTATTATTAAAGTCTGAGTAAGTGTTTGATAATTGAACGAGGAGTATAACGCTTTTTCTAAAGGAAGACCCAAGTCTAACGCTTTTTCTTTGTTTGCTTCACGAATAGGGGACATAACGTTATCTGCAATGTCCCATACAATGCTTAACACGTAAGCTCTGCTCTTTGAAACATGCATGCCATGGTGTCTACAAATCAAATTAGTGGGAAATTCTAAGCAAAACATCTTACACAAATAGTGGATTGCTAGATTAAAAACTAGCCTTTTGCTTCGTCCATGGTTGAACAAAAATATAGCTCGTCCATTTTTTTT
Source organism: Durio zibethinus (assembly GCF_047325235.1). Lineage (NCBI taxonomy): Eukaryota > Viridiplantae > Streptophyta > Magnoliopsida > Malvales > Malvaceae > Durio > Durio zibethinus. The sequence continues at coordinate 13,595,533 of NC_143187.1, forward strand.
GTCACCAGTATTTAGAATTTCCTTGATTTGTTTTGGATATTACATTTTCTTTTGTCCTAAAGTTTCCAGATTGGGAAATGGGAACAATAATACAGGTTGTTTGACCATTCCAAATAAAGATTTTCATCTTAATCGTAAGCTGGAAGGAACATAGAAAGAGAGGAATCTCTACTTTGCCAAAAGCAAACAATTCCTTCTCAAACCTACTTCCCCTATAGCCATTAGCTCAATATACTATTGGTGGTAAAGCAAATGCCCAACATTCCATCTTATATTAGATTTAGATACAGAGGTCTGAAACTCCCCCCGAATTAGCCACAATGCCACCTGCTGCCCTACTTAGGACCTGCTTGCTCTTTGCTTAATTTCTTTAATTTTGCAGAAGACAGGTAATGCCATATTTAATGATTTTAGTGATATTTCCATGGCTTTTTTATCTTGATCAGGTAAATTTAATTCAGTTGTACATTTTTGGTCATACTAGACGCTCAGTTCAGAGAATGGTGCATAGCTGATGAGCAAACTCCAGATGAAGAGTTGCAAAGGGCCCTTGATTGGGCTTGTGGAAAGGGAGGTGCAGATTGCAGTAAGATAAAAGTGAACCAACCTTGTTATCATCCAAATACTATAAAGGATCATGCCTCTTATGCCTTCAACAACTACTATCAGAAGTTCAAGAACAAAGGAGCAACTTGCTACTTCAATTCTGCTGCCATGATCACAGATCTCGACCCAAGTAAGATTATAAACTAATCGCTTTTTTCTTTTAGGTTGAATTTTGGCACATGAAAAAACACAGTCAAATGTAAATTTTCTATTTAGTACTGACTATTCCGATTTCTTTCTTTGTTGTCAGGCCACAATTCATGCAAATTTGAATCTGTTCCCTAGAGGGCAAAATCTTTGCAACACATTTCATTGGAAAATAATTACGCGTGATTCCTTTCTGATGATTCAGTCTTTCTTATAAGTTTCAGCGGACACATAACATATATAGGTTTCAGGATTTTTTTTTCTGTTTTCTTTTCCTGTCGTGTTTCAGACTTGCTGGCGACGAGTCCTTTTGGTTTTTACTGCATGTTACTGTTTCCTGATCCATTCAATTTAAAATCTGGTTTGGACTTTCTCACAGCTTGAGAGATAGCAACTTCAAAGCCCAATGGTAGTGTTTTGTTTTGCCAAACCAATCTTTAACTCCTCAATCGGGCTCTGTTATCACCAACCGTCCATCCTGTATTCACAGATAGCCTCTGACCCTCCCTGTATGAATGCTCCATTTGCCTTGATAGGAGAGATTGGTTGAGTAGTAGTGTCATTTCAATTTTCAACTAAAAAGAAAAAAAAGAAAAAGAAAAAATCAATATCTTTTGCATTTAAAGAAGATGAAGAGTGTCATCCCTTTCACATTCATATCCGCTTATATGTAGGTAAATGAAGATAAAATTTAGTATCGTGTTGTTCACAAACCAAGAGATCCTCAAATTAGTATCCTCATCCAGCGAACGTTGATATATACTTTTCAAATTTCAAATCTCTTTCATCACCTTCTATGTTCATTGCCATATCCCAGATAGCTATTGGAAAGATAAAGTCAAAGCTCATCTATATATGGTTGGACAAAGTATGGCGGATATTACCACCCTCTTCGAGAGGCCAACCACCTTCCATTGGAATATCAACTCAGTTTTCAAGCAAACTTTGCAACCCAACACATAGCCGTGGCGGTTAAGTAGATGTAAGGAAGAAGTTAAACTTGTTTTCCTTGTAAAATGTTTGCCTAATAAGCTAGGTTGCATTTTGTATAGTATCGCAAGTAGGTATATGAGTACTAAGATAACAATTTAAGAAACAAAGAGTTCATTTATTTCGGAAATGCGTAACAAGGACTAAAAAAATACTAGCAGTAATTAAAATTGATTTAAAATTGCTACGAGTTAAAAAGGTCTACTAGGTAAAAAAAAAAAAAATGGTTTAAAGATTTCAATTTTTTAATTTCCTTCAATATTTACAGAAACAAGAATCAATAAAGACGATTAGAGTTATTTTTGCCGAGCAGATTAAAGACAATAGCTTTGCTACAACGAGTACTATATGCAACAGGCAATCTCAGACATATATTAATGAAGAGAACAATGAAAGATAGCATAACCAAAATACTGTTGAAGACAAACTGGATGATTATGTACGTGGTCGAAAATCCAGATGATTATTTTTATGTAAAATGAATACTACGTGTCTTTATTTATTTGTCTTTTTTAATCATAAATTCATAGTTGAAACTTCTGTTTGTGGTGGAATTTTTGTCAATTTTAATCAGATATCGAGGGGAAGAAGTGGAAGAAAAGAAATGTAAAAACATTATTTTCTTGACAAGAGATCATCGTTATACTAGTACTACTAAATCATCATTATACTACTATTATTAGTAGTAGTTATGTGCACTTCCAAACAATGCAAATGAAATGGAAGAGTAGACAAAGATGGGAGAAGGCTAGTCACTACTCGGTACCAGTGGCTCTAGGTACAGGCTGAGATTTGAATGGATATTAAATTACAAAGTTGGCTGCTAATGGAATGGAGTTGGTGGAAGTGGATTTTCTTGTAGTCAAGTTTAATCCGATAGCTTTTGCTCTTGGCATTCACTACCACCTTACGCGTCCACGCCGCGTGTTGGCTTGAATTATTGCAATCAAACAGGTATCCTAGTCTTCCAAAGAAGGAGATCTCCGTAGCTCTAGTGCAAACATGGCCTGCCCTCCTAATCGGCTTAGACCCTTAGTCCCTAGCCTTCTCCTTTGAACCAAAGGCAACCATTGGCAAACGCAGATGAAAGGCGCGTGGTGTTGTTACTTGACAGGGAGCTTTTCCTAGCATGTTTTAAGTGGTAACACGTTACATCATAATAAAAGTACACCACTTTAATCATTATCAGCTTTACCCTTGCGTGTTTTCTTTTAACTACCAGTAGGTTTCAAACGGAGGAGGGATTGTTCCATTGTCGAGGGTAATTCAATGTTTATGCATAACAGAGATGGGTCACTTGTTAAATTCAAACACCAGCCTTGTTCAGTGGGAAGGCTTTAAGGCACTCCCTCACCGTATCTGACCCCTTCTCGGAACAACAAAACTGTTGTCTCTTCTAGAAAAAGAACTCCAAGGAAAACATGTTGCTTCTGTCTCACTCCATCATTGCCATTGTTTCATCAACGTGTGATAATTTTGATAAATAATACTATATAAAAATAATATAAAAAATCATATATATTTAAAAAATATATTTCATATTTATTTATATTAATATAAATTTTAATATGATATTATTTATATTGTATGTATATTAATTCATTTACATATATGATATGAATACGTTTAATTTAATTTTATCATATATTTAATATATTTTTATATTTATTTTATTTTAATATAAATATATAAAAATTATTAAATTTTTTATTTTTTAATTATAATACTTAATTAACTATTTAATATCATAGAAAAATTATTTTAAATATTTAATTATGATATTTATTTAATAATTATTATAAAATTATTTTTTATATTAAGAATATAAAATAATATAAATATTAATATTAATCTTATATATTGTTATTTTATTTTTAATTTTTAATAGTTTATCATTTTGAATTTAATATTAAAAATTAATATAATTATGTAATATATATTAAATTTTAAATATATATTAATACATATTAAATGAGTATTAAATTTTTTATTTTTTTTAAATGTAAGTTTTTTTATTATTAATATATCAAATTTATTAAATTATAAATGATAGATAGTTTATAATTATTTATTTTTTTAATTATATTTTGATTTATATTTATATTAGTAATATTTATTTTTGTATATTTATATTAATCGTATTTATTTATATATATTTATATTATTTATGTTTATTCATGTTATAATTAAATAAATTAATTTTATATATATTAATCGTATTATATCACATATAATACATATTTTAAATATATTTCATTCATGTTTAAAATTTAAAAATATTTATAATTCAAATTATATTTATATTTTAATAATTATATCTTTATACATATCAAATACAATATAAAATATAACAAAAAAACATAAAATGTCCAGGTCATCGTTTTACTTTTCCCACCCTTGAATGCAATATTAAGCGCCATTTAATGCCCCACTGTGTAGAGATGAGCCCTTTGCCTCTACGTCTCGTGCGTTATTTGAGCCTCTTACTTTGACCACACTTGGCACCCCACAGTCCTACAGCAAAGCTCCATCACCAAATATCTGGAAATCAATTTTAAAGAAAAACAAAATTCCATTTATTTCCTCTTTTCATAATTTTTGAAAAAGGGGTACCACTCAAAAAGTAGGAAGCTGTTTAGTATTTACTCTTTAGTCTCTAGTTTGGCTCATGTCTATTTAAGCAGTGGTGGGTTGTTGCGTTGTCCGGTAAGTGTACGTGCGTCGTGCTTTAAGAGTTCTTGTCTGGGCTAGTCTGTTTCTTTCTTCTCTATAGAGTGTTGGATTTCGGCAAAAAGATGAATTATTTGGTTGTTGGTGTTAGTCCTGGGAATGTCCCTGTATACCATGGCACTAATTTGAAGGTGATTGATAGAAGAGTGAGGATTGCAGAGTTGGTTTTGAGGTGCCTGATATGTGGCTTAAGTGTTCTTGCTGCTATTCTTGTGGGAACAGACACTCAAGTCAAAGAAATCTTCTCAATTCAGAAGAAAGCTAGATTTACAGACATGAAAGCTCTTGTGTAAGATTCTCCGTCTCTACCCCTCTAAGACTGAGCAGTCCAATGGTTTTATGTAAAACTCATAAGTTTCTTGCTTTTCTTGATCAACTTTTGATGTACGTTTACGTACGCAGGTTTTTGGTGGTAGCCAATGTTGTAGCTGCAGCCTACTCATTCGTACAAGTGGTTCGTTGCGTTGTGGGTATGGTAAGAGGAATTGTGCTTTTCAATAAGCCCTTGGCTTGGGCTATTTTCTCTGTAGATCAGGTAATTTGTCCCTTCTTGGCCTTCTCTTTGCATGCATTTCCCCCATAGCATACATGGAAATGCCTAATAGCTAATGTTGCCTTCGTCTTTTTCTGTTAGTAGTTGCAATTGGTATATATGTGTTTCAGGTTTACAATTATCCATGTATATTTCCAAAATTGGTTGAAGGGTTCATTCAGGCAGACTACTGAATTTACATAGTTTTGGCTGATTGCATGCTTGCTTCCTTTGTAAAAAGAAAAAAAAAATCAGAATTGCACGCTTAGTAGATCGGAAAAGAAGTTGAAGAAGGAAAGAACAATAATTTTAAGAGCAATTACCAAATTTTAACTAAACTAGGTGCAATAAATTGAAAGAGAACAATAATTTCTTTTTTTTTTCTTTCAAATGCTAGACTTCCACCGCAAAAGAAAAAGGAAAGAGAAAAAAGTAAGGTTGGTCGACGCACATTTGCTATTAGACTAGCATTCAATGTTCAAGTTAATGTAATCGTCAGGGTGGTTGGTAATTGCTGTTAAGCCTTTACATCACGGTAGTGCCTTGAAAAATGAAAACCCTTGTAATCGTACAATAGTAGGAGAATTCCAGCTACAAAATAATAATAAGAGGAAGATGAAGATCATCAATGGGAAGAAACAACTAAACCCACATTGATGAAATATGTAATAACATTGTAATAAATATGAAATAGACGTTTGGAAACTCATTCAGTGCTTTTTACGAGCTACACCACCAGCGGTGGACCTCTAGTCAGTTTTCTCTGCCAAAAAAGGTTGGTCATTGGTGTTGTTGTATGGAATTATTTCTCATTCATTATTGTTACTTTGTAATAGACAGCTAATGGTTGATATTAAATGTTGGAGCTGAAGCTGGCATATGGAGTAATTAGTTCACACTTCCCCCACTAGACCGACACAACTGAGCTACTGGATTTTTCCTTTGAAAAATGCTTTTATTTTTGTGTATGAAAAATAACATGATTTTTGTCCAAACAATTTAATGCACCAGACAGAATCTTCACGCGGTTTCGAAAATCTAACTCTGTGGTGATATGCTAGCTAATAATGCATATAAAAAATAATGTTAATATTGGAGAATTCTATTGTAATTCACACTTGCAGGACTTAGATTTGTTTTTTAGGTTCATTTGATTTTAATGCATACCTTAACACCCTCCCAGCAATTCTATTTTTGACCTTGAAGGAGGGGATATAGGAGCCTTGATTTTGTGCCATATCAGGGCCAGTTATGACCAGGCCATTGGAACTGTTCTTTTGAGATTATTCGTTGGTATATACCTGGAGAGAGCCGACATAAAGACCATTTTCTCTGTGGTAGTACCGTGTTGGCCTGAAACAATGCTGCATAATCCATTTAATTGCTTGGTTCAAAATCAAGAGCTTAGTCTACAAAATCCATTCGAACATTGCCTTACTCTAAACTGGATATGTATTTTGGCAGAAGTGAGCTTCTAATCATTAAAATATCATGTTCATGCAGGCCATGGCATACTTGAATGTGGCTGCCGTGGGGGCTACAGCACAGTCAGCAGTGTATGCTAAGTTGGGGCAAACAGAGCTTCAGTGGATGAAGTTATGCAACATGTACGGAAAATTTTGTAACCAAGTTGGGGAAGGAATAGCAATGGCACTACTAGTTAGTGTTAGCATGGTGTTCCTATCTTGTATCTCTGCTTTCAGTCTCTTTCGATTATATGGTGGCAACAAAGCCAAGAACAATCCCGGGTTGTAGAATTTGGGTTAGCCAAAACTGCCTTGTTTCACTTTCACAGGCTCGTTCCCAAGGGTTGTGTAATTTTATCCGTCATATATATTTGATATAATGATGATAAAAAAAAAGTGGGCTGTATCAGTTATGACTCCCATTTGACAATAAATGAAGTTTGGGTTTTGTAGAGAACGACGATTTGATACTTACTAAAGTCAGTTAAATATTTCATGATAATTGATCAAATATATTTTTTTTAACAATTATTAACTTAATTTATTATTAGCCAAAGGAGTATATGGAGGAACGTTAGATGTCCTGGTAAGGCTACAAAGGAAATCTTAAAAAAAAAAAAAAAAGAAGATTTTGATAAGAGTTAAGAAGGATAAGAAAATAATGGAGTAATTAATTTGTAACTTCTTGTGAGCTATGTATTGTTTCCACATGTTAACGTTTGATTATGGGATGATCATGTTGTTCGCAAGAATTAATGTTATTGTTGAAATATTGAAAGGTTAGTTTTTTAACCCGAACCGGAAATATTTATTATATTTTTGTAAATTTAAAATTTTAATTTATATTAATTTTCTTATTATAAATATAAATAAATAAAAATATTCATAAACATTTATAATTTATAATAAAAAATTACAAAAGTAGTCTAAATATAAATTATTTTGTAAGAATCTAAATAAGCATTATGCAAGCTTTGAATTATGAAAATAAAATTAAATATAAAACTCAATGAGAAAGTTATCTCTTGTTTACAAATACATATACTTTTAAAAATATATATTATTTATGTAAATAAAGATTTACGCATGTGACATATTATTTATTGATTGAAAGCCTTGATTTTGTTTGTTTATTTTTTAATTTTTGGGTAGCAAATTTATAAATTTTAATTTGATATTTCAATAAAAAAATAGCCTAATAATTAGAATTTATCATCCAATTAGTGGAGGTAAAGATTATTATTTATATGATTTTGAATTCAAAATGTTTTATAAAAATCAAATAAATTCACAATATTCATAATTAAATTTAGTATTTCAACACCAACATAAATATTATTCATAGTCCAAAAGTGCCTAAAGAAAAGTGACATATGAATTGTGATTACGTACTTATATATTAAATTATTAAATGATAAACGTTTATCTTCTTTCTTTTTTTTCTCAGAAGAAATGTATTATCTTGTAATATGATTATAGGCTTAAATTAAGATTTATGATTTTAACTGTTAGATAAATTGTGAATAATTTGGTCAAAATATAGCAGCAAATTAAAAATAATCAAATAGGCAATATGAATTTTAAAAAACATATATATTTTTATCAATTTAGTTTAATTAGATTAACTTAAATAAATTTATTTAGCCAACTTTCTAAGGATTAATTGGTCTAAAATTATTTATATTCCATATAATAAATAATACTATTTTACCTAAATTCTAAGAAACAATTTGGTAAGAAAACATTTGAAAGTAAAAAAATAATTTGTTATTTTCTAATTTTGAATTAACAAAGAAAGATTTTATTTTGTCTATTATATTTTTCTATTAATTTCATATATAAGAGATTGTTAATAAATTATAAGCAATAAGATAAAAAAGATTTGTTTAACATATCAAAAGTAAAAATTCAATCAAAATAATAAAACATCAAAAGATAAAGGCTTAATACTTAAATATACCCTCAACCTTTTGTACAAAATAGATTTAAGCCCCTAACGTTTTATTACATGCAAATTAATCTATATTCTTTATGTAAATAAATCCACAAACTTTCAAAATTAATGTAATTAAGTAAAATTTCATTAATTAAGTAAAATTTCATTAAATTAGACTAACCACCATTAGTATTAGACACATATCATCCAATGTGGATGATGATGTATAACAATCAAACCACGTTGATCGATTACATGGCATTTTTGTTGAACTAAGAAAAAAATCATTAAAAAAATGTTTAGTTAAAAAAAGTGCTTAAAAAATAAATTAAGAAATAAAAGCCAATATTTGAAAAACAAAAGGAAAAAAACTAATCAATACTACGATTGGGGAGAGATAGGAGTTTTTGCTGCGATTTAGGGATTCAATCAAGATTGGGGTTTGGTTTAAAGGATCAAATGAATATAAAGCGGACTTTTTTCCTTTCATTTAAGGGATTCATAGTGTCAAAAACAATGACGTCTTTCATTTGATAGTGAAAAGAAAATGGAGAATCTATGCATTTTAACTTAGAGTTAGGTTGATTTAGGATTATTTGGAGAATGAATTTTGGTGATGTAGGGGTTTTTGATGATTTAAAGGTTTTAAAGGTAAGAATTTGGGTGAATTAGAGTTTTTTTAAATATGGGTTTTAAAGAAGAATTTTGATTGAAACTTGTGCAAAATTTGTGGAAAACGTGTGCCAAAATATGTGCTATTCTTGGAAAGATTTTTTTGGTATTGCTAGAAAGGTATGGGTTTGCTGGTAGAAGTCCTTTGAGTCAAATGATTTTGTATAGACATTAGATTTTTGTTAATTTAGCCTTTTATATTGTGAAAATTTATGACTAATTTTATATTGAAGAAATTTTTTATGTGCTACATAAGTTTTGCCATGTATAGTCGAAGAGAAAGGCATCATTCTACTAGAGAAAGTGCTACTACCAAGTGTAGACACTCATTTATGTTCAGGCCTAATCAAGACAAATATTTTTTGTATATATTATTATAGTATAACAGTATGTTACTATTACTATTAGTATTATTATATTATATTATATAATATAATATAATATATTATATCATATTAGTACTATTATACTTATTTATTTATCATTATTAGTATATCATATCATATTATTATTATTATTATTTACATTTTTTTCTTTTTTTTTCTTTTTTGTTTGAATCTATCCAGGGATAAAGAAATCTGAATTTGACTAGAATCACAAATCTTTAATGCAAAGTCAATTGGTGTAAATGCTAGAATTAACTGGGATCAAATCAGGGACTCAAGATCACGCTCAGACAGAATTAATCCTAGGATTCAAGCCTAAATTGATTCTGTCCGATTTTTAAAAATCCTCCTAAGGTTGTTTATAAATTGAATGAGAAATCATAGAACAACACACTATAAAAAAAAAAAAAAATTGCTTGTGATAATTCTTTTGATATTTTTTTGGCAGTAGGAATTCTGAGGTTTTGGTATTAGGATTTGGGGTTCGATTTGAAGTTTCTAGCTTGAATTTAGGCTTTTGAAGTTAGGTTTAAGGTTTTAGGAGGTTTTGGGAAAGATTTGGAGCTTTTTGGAATATTTGAGTATTTTTTTTATTTTTGATTTTTTTTTGGGGTTTAGGAAGAACATTTGAATTTTTCGGTAAAACTTTTTGATGAGTTTCAAAAAACCAATGGATTTTCTTGTTTTCATTTGAACTTTCCAGTGAAGTTTTCAAAAATCGATGAGTTTTTCAGTTTTTGATTGAATTTTTTGACGTTTTTCTTCAAAATTTAAAGAGAAGTTGGAGAAAACTAAGCCTAGAGAGAGAGGGAACGAGGTGCATCTGAGGCCAAAATGCTGAGGAGTGGCATTTATAGTGACCCAGAATGACATCATTTTGGACAACCTAAGATCTGTGTGTTGACTTGGTGACCTGTGTGCCAACTCGCGCTTCGACCCGACTCGATAGTAAGGCTTTCTTTTTTATTTTATTTTATTTTTTAGTTATTATTATTTTTTTGGTTTTATTTTTGAGAAATTTTATTATTTTGTAAAAATTGTTTATGTTAAAAAAAATGATTATAATAAAAAAATCTTTTCAATAAACAAAAAAATAAAGAAAAAAATCTTTTCAAATAAGTTTTCAAAATAAAAAAAGTCTTTTTAAGTTTTTCAAAAAATATTTGTAAAAACAAAAAAAATTCTTTCAATAAAAAAAATCTTTTTCAAATAAAAATACCTACAAAATAAATTTGTGAATTCTACCAAACTATTGGAGAATTTTCATTAATTTAATTTTTAAAATGGAATCCACCAAACTATTGAAAAATGTCATAAATCAGTGTTGTAACGGTTTTGTGTTCGCCTGACAAATTTAGAAACGAAATAAAAAATAATGGAGTCGCCACCAATCTTTTTTGGCTAGGTGCGAATGGTCACCTATTAAAACATATCATTTTAATGAAATCTTAAAATTAATTAAAATTTATTAAAAGAATAATTTTAGGATCTGTGCAACAGTTTGGGTTCAGGAGTCAGTTACGTGTGGGGAAGGATTAGCACCCCCACAATGCCTGTTTAAAACGGCACCAATTAACTATGTGTTATCCTTTGATTTTGATAAAAAATAGTCCCATTTTTTTTGTTTGAAAAATAAATTTTTTGATTTTTTTATTTATTGGAAATTAGTTTTTTATTTATTATTTTATTTTTTGTCAAGAAAAATAAATTAAAACCTTTTTATTAAAATAATTCTTAAAATGTTCCAGTACGTTGGTGACATTAGAAGAACTTTTTTCTCACTTAGAGATTTCTTAGGCATCGCTTTTCGAAATACCTTAAAATCTCATCATTTGAGGCTTAAATTTACTTTTCGTTAAAAATTATGTCATGCATGCAATGTAAAATGTTACCATGTTGATGCGCACAATTTATTCTTTTTTTTTTAATTTTATTAATTGTTTTATTTAAATTTTTGAAGGAAAAAAGAAATTTTTGTTATATTGAAGTTTTTTATAAATATTTCAATACACTGATAATATTTAAAAAAAATCTTATCGCCTAGGGATTTCGTAAAGCATCACTACTTGGAATACTTTTAGAGTCCTATCATTGGATAAATTTTTTTTTCTCATTTATATTATTATTAATTATTTTTTATTTACAAAAAGATAAATTTTATTGTATTGTAAATTTTTTATAAAATATTTCAATACACTGGTAGTATTGAAAAAAATCTTCTCACCTAGAGATTTTGTAGGCATCACTACTCGGAGTTCATTTGAATCTCATCGTCGGGTAAAAATTTTTCTTTTCTTATTTTTTATTAATTTTGTATTATTATTAAGTTTATTTTTTATTTTATTTTTTATTTTAAAAATTAACAAAATTATAAAAAAAATTTAACTACATATTTATCAGTTAATCTAACAAATATAAATATTTTTAATATGCATAAATATTAATAAAATAATATATAAAAAAATTCAAAAAAATGTTTTTTACTTGAACCGAACTAGTCAAAGGTTCAATAACGAGTGGTTCGGTCTAGCGTTAGCGGTTCAGTTTGGTCAGAGCGGTTCGAGATGGTTTAGTTCGGTCTGGGTCAGTTCAACTAGATTAGTCAAAGGGTGAAGGAGACGCGGGTCATCGAGTCGGTTACGCGGACTCCGAGTCAGGTCGGTGGGTTGACGCGTGGATCCTAGGTGCTTAAAACGGAGTCGTTTTGGTCTTTGGTAATTTTTATGAAAGCCAAAATTTTTCTCTTTCTGACTTTTTTTCATTTTTCCCTCTCTTTTTAACTCTCTCCCATTCCTAGAGCCTTTCTCTCAAGGCTGGTCGGTCGGTTGTCAGTCGCCCTGCCGGTTGCCTTCGGTGTTCGTCGATCGGTGGTCGAAAAATTTAAGAAAACACTAAAATGCTCCCATCAACTCCCTGAACCCAAATTTGGCCTCCATTTTACCAAAAAAAGAATCAAACGGCCTAGATCTACTCTTGAGCTTTTGACCAAAACCCACTCTTTGTTTTTTTTTGTATTCTGACTTACTGTTTGTTGCAATTGACTTTGATTGATTTTTTTTTGCAGGTGTTTTCAACGCTGGGTTCCCCGTTCTAGGGGACTGTTTTTGATTTTTTTGTTTTTGTAAAATTTCTTATAAAAAGCCCTTTTTTTATAAAATTTTTTTGGCATTTTTTTTCGATCTTCCCCCTTTTATTGCAGGTAATAAGCTCTATTTATAGAGCTTTTAGGGATTCAAATCCCATATTTTTTGGGATTTGAATCCCATATTTTCAATAGGCATAGACTTTTGGGTAACCGAAATCTACGCTACCAAGTTGGACAGGGTGTCAGGCGGCTACCAACAGCTAGCGATGGCGATTTTGGACTTTAGGGATTGTGCATTTAATGCACTAGATTTGAACCGAATAAGGAAAGAAGAAGAAGGAAAAAGAAAGAAAGAAAAAAAATTTAAAAAATAATGATAATAAAAAAATGGTGTTTACAGTTGTCACTCTTTGCCTATTTTTGAGAATCAAGAATAAAGCAAAGACAAACAAATGACCATTTTGTTTTGAAAGAAAAAATATTGAGCACAAAAAAAAATTTTTTAAAGGCTCCAGAAGTTCAACAACATTTTTTAAATTTAAATAGGCTCCTCTAAGCAAAGTCTCAACAACTTTTAAAAATTTAAAAAGGTTCCTCTAAGTAGAAGCTCAACAACTTTTAAAAATTTAAAAAGAGCTTCTCTAAGTAAAGGCTTAACAACTTTTGAAAATTTAAAAAGGTTCCTCTAAGTAGAGGCTCAACAACTTTTGAAAATTTTAAAAAAGCTATTTTAAGTAGAAGCTCAACAATTTTAAAAATCTATCTTGAAAAAGCTCTTCTAAGCAGAGTCTCAACAACTTTAAAATTCATCTTGAAAAACTTCCTTTCAGCAGAGGCTCAATAATTTTAAAAATCTTATCTTGAAAAAGCTCATCTTAGCATAGGCTCAATAACTTTAAAATTTCATCTTGAAAAAAGCTCATCTCAGTAGAGGCTCAACAATTTTAAAAATCTATCTTCAAAAAGCTCCTCTCAACAAAGGGTCAACAACTTTAAAATCTTATCTTCAAAAAGCTCATATCAACAGAAGCTTAACAATTTTAAAAATTCATCTTGAAAAAGCTCCTTTCATCAGAGGCTTAACAACTTTAAAATTTCATCTTGAAAAAAGCTCCTCTCAGCAGAGGTTCAACAACTTTAAAAATCTTATCTTGAAAAAGCTCCTTTCAGCAGAGGCTCAACAACTTTAAATTTTTATTTTGAAAAAAGCTCCTCTTAGTAGAGGCTCAACAATTTTAAAAATTCATCTTGAAAAAGCTCCTCTCAGCAGAGGCTCAACAACTTTAAAAATCTTATTTGTTCTCGAAACTGAGTTCTCATCTTTGAATAAGTAAATTTCTCTCTTTTGAAATCTTTTGTTTGATTATTGTCTTCATCTGAATATCAAAATCTTGTTTTTCATTAGGAAATGGAAAATCTCTGTCTTTATTATAATTACTCATAGATGCATGTACTAAGTGCTCAAAATACAATGCATGTAATGCAATCAAAATTATTCATTGTAGTAAAAAGGTTCTCAAAATCTCATTTTTTTCTTCTTTTATCAAAATTCTCAACAATTGTCATATGACCAATTTGTTCTTAACATCTGACCATTGTGTTCTTCCTTAACAATAATTTTTTTCTTCACAAGTTTGTAACATCAATGTCTTGTCATGCTTTTCTCATCTTTTTTCATCTGTCTTTGTCAATTTTTAAAAAGTAATGCTAAAATCTTTCATGTTTGTTTTCCTTTTCATCATTTTAAGTTCAAGACAAACAAAATGCAGTCACACATTTCTCTTATTTGTATGGTGAACAAAAATATTAACAGAGAATAAAGGAATGATAGGCATTATTTCCAAAAGAAAGATAGCATATTTCATTAAATGGATAATAAGTGCATGGCAAAGTGTTTGAGTTGAAACAAAGATGCCCCAAATAATGATCATGAGATAATCATGAACAAAATATTCTCAGATTCTTTTTCTAAAACTAAATAAGATGATTTTCTTGATCATTCAGAGTTCGTCAAACTATACTTACCCCTATATTGTAAGTAAATCTAAGCTACCTTTTTAAGTTTTCAACTTAAATGAGTTATTATTTTTTTATTTTTTTGACTTTTTATTTATTTATTTTTTAAGTAAAATACTTTTTTACAACATTTGAATTTAATTGAGTAAGTAAATAACCTCAATTCATCTCTATTAAAATTAATGCCCCATCGAAAAAGATCTTTTTCATCACATACGGGCCCTCCCAATTCGGTGTTCATTTTTTTTATTGTCATGTTGATTTGGAAGGATCCTTTTTAGCACTAAGTCTCATTCTCTAAAGTGACTAGGATGGATTTTCTTGTCGTGTGCTTTTATCATCCTCTTTTGATATAATTGGCCATTAAAAGTGTTGTAAGTCTTTTCTGTTCAATGATGTTCAATTATTCGTAACGATTCTGAACCCATTATGCTTCCTGTCTATCTCCATCAGGAGTTTTAGTGAGGGAATTTTCACTTCAACCGGTAACACAACTTTCATTTCATATACCAAAAAGAATGGGATGGCCCCAGTAGATGTTCGGATTGATGTTTTATAAGCATGCAAAGCAAAAGGTAACTTCTCATGTCAATCTTTGTAAGTATCAGTCATTTTCTCCAGGATTCTTTTGATATTCTTGTTTGCAGCCTCCACTACCTCATTCATTTTTGGATAATATGGTACAGAATTACGATGACGAATCTTGAATTGAGTGCACACTTCATTCATCATTTTACTGTTTAAGTTTTTGGCATTATCAGAAATAATTATCTTTGGAAGCCCATATCTGCATATTATCTCTTTTTTTATGAACTTACATACCACATATCGGGTCACACTAGCATATGATGCAGCTTTTACCCACTTGGTGAAGTAATCAATCATCACAAAAATGAATCTATGCTCATTCAAAGCTTTTGAAGTAATGGGACTGATGACATCCATGCCTCACATAGAGAATGGCCATAGAGGAGCCAAAACACATAATGCTGTTGAAAGTGTGTGGATCCTATCAGCATAGTTTTGACACTTCTGATATCTTTTGGCATACTTAATATAGTCATTCTCTATTGTCAACTAATAATAGCCAGCTCTCATGATTTGTCTAGCCATCATATAACCATTTACATATGCCCCACAAACTTCATTATGTACTTATTCAATAATCTTTTTTGCTTCAATTGCATTTACACATCTTAAGAGTACTTGATCTCGACTTTTTTTGTAGATAACTTCTCCATCAAGGAAAAAACTCATAGCCAACCTTCTGATAGTCTTTTTATCATTTTTTATCACATGTTCTAGGTATTGCTAACTCTTAATATATTGCATAATGTCATGATACCATGGCCTTTTATTGTATATAAACTCTTAATATATAAACTCATCAACTTCTTTTTTGACACCTGAGCAATATGCTGGTACATTTTTCACATTCAGCTTGATGGGTTAGATCTCAGTATTTGTACATATTTTGATCATTATAACTAGAGTAGCCAATGCATCAACAATTTAGTTTTTCTCTTTGGGCAAATGCTCAAATTGAATTTCTTCAAATTGCTTGACCAACTCAAAGATGTATTTATGGTACTAGATCAACTTGGAATCTCTCATCTCCCATTCACTTCGTAACTGATAAATAACTAGAGCTGAATCTCCAAACACATCTAACACTTTGATTTTCTTTTCAATTGCTGCTTGTAGACCCATAACACAAGCCTCATATTCGACCACATTATTTGTGCAATTAAAGTTTAATCTGGCTGTGATGGGGTAATAGTGCCCATTAGGAGATATCAAAATTATCCCAATACCATGGCCTAAAGCATTAGCAGCTCCATCAAAATACATTCTCTAAGACTTTACAACAGGTTCATTTTCTTTAATAGCCATCACATCTTCATAAAAAAAATCTAATTTCATTGGCTCATAATCTTCAACTGCACGATCAGTAAGAAATTTGGCTATTGCACTCCCTTTAATAATCTTTTGAGTCATATAAATAATATCATATTCTGAAAGCATAACTTGCCATCGTGTTATTCTTCCTGTTAATGAGGGCTTCTCAAAGATATACTTAATAGGATCTAACTTTGCTATGAGCCAAGTGATATGATAAAGTATATATTATCGGAGTCTTCAAGCTGTCCAGGTCAATGCATAACACATCTTCTCTAATGGTGAATACTTGAACTCATAATCAGTGAATTTCTTGCTCAAGTAGTAAATTATCTATTTTTTTCCTGTCATTTCATCTTTTTGCCCTAGTACACATCCTATTGAATTTTTATGTACTATTAAGTATAAAATCAAAGGTTTCCCCGGGATTGGCGGCACCAATACAGGTAGATTTGACAAGTATTCTTTGATTTTATCAAAAACTTCTTGGCATTCATCATTCCATTCTTCTGGATCATGTTTTCTAAGAAGCTTGAAAATAAGATTACACTTATAAGTGAGTTGAGAGATGAAGCGAGTAATATAGCTCAATCTCTCTAGAAAAACTCGTATTTCTTTTAGGGTACGAGGAGGAGATAAGTTCTGGATAGCCTATATCTTATCTGGATCAACTTTAATTCTTCTTTCATTGACCATAAAGCCCAATAGTTTTTTTTGATTTGGCACCAAATGTACATTTGGCAAAATTCAACTTCAACTAAAATTTTTTTAACTTGTTAAACAACTTTTTGAGATTGACTACATGATTCTCCCCTTCACGAGATTTTACATTCATATCATGAAAAAGAGTCACCATTACTCTTTGATAAGTAACGCTAACATTTTTTAGCCTAAAAGGCATGACTTTATAGTAGAATGTCCCCCACATAGTCACAAATATGGTTTTTTCCATATCATCTCTGGCCATCTTGATTTGGTTGTAACCTAAGGAGCTATCCATAAAAGAAAATGTGGAATGTCTAGTAGTGTTATCCACTAAGTTGTCGATATGGGGCAGAGGAAAATTATCTTTTGGACTTATCCTATTTAAATCTCGATAGTCGACACACATTCTCACTTTTTCATCATTCTTGAAAATTGGCACTATGTTCGCTACGCATTCAGGATATTTTGTCACTTTCAAAAATCTTACATCAAATTGCTTTTTCACCTCTTTCTTAATTTTTAGCAGCATCTTCGATTTTGTGCATCTTAGCTTTTACTGTATTGGCTTGTATTCTAGTTTCAAAGATAATTTGTGTTTTACAATATTAGTGCTGAGTCCTGGCATATCCTGGTAAGATCATGCGAATACATCTATATATTCTCAGAGTAACTCTTCTAGCTTCTGCCTTTCAGTCGGTAAAAGGGATGTACCAACTTTAACTTCTCTTTTATTTTCATCATCCTTCAAATTCACTAATTCAGTAATTTTTTGGTGGGGTTCAATTGGCTTATCTCCATGTTGTATTAATTTTAATAAATCAAAAGGTAATGTGTAATTATCCAAATCTTTCTCATTATCAAGTTCATCAACATGAATTAAGTTTTCAATATCGAATCTGAGATTTTTATCATGATTATTCTCGTGTTCATCATTCGAGACCTGCAAAAGGGTAAGATGAAAAGAATATTGGCACACGAAAATGAAATGACAAAAAAATGATGAAAATAGAAAATGGAAAGAAAAATAAAGATAAAAATAATAGAAGAAATATGAATGCATCTTCTAAGTCTTTTATTAAAACGATAAATATAAAAACACCATAAAAGATCACCCAATGCTCATAAAAGCAATTAGAGATTTAAAGTTCCATAATACATTACTTTTCAGAAGTTTTAAAGATAAGATGTAGCTTTATGACTCTCCAGTTATTTAGCTTAAAATCTGAAAGACAAGGGTGCATGAACAGCTTTTCATCTCGACTCTTCTTTTTTTCGTCATCCATCATTTGAATGGCCAGCTCAAAAAACTCTTTCATAAATCCTACATTTAAGGTTGTAGGCAGATCTGGGTAAATATATCCTTCCGAATGGAAAGAATCATAGAGGTATAGAATGATCATGGGCTCTGACTCTGGCTTATATCCTTCAAGATTAGCCATTCTCTTATCTTTTTTCTCATTCATCATTTTCATTCATCCCCTCTTATTAGCTTATATCCCAAGCCAAATCTATCTTTCTTGTCTTATACTGCTGGTGGCTCTATGATTCCTTACAGGTTCTTTTTTTGTCTAGTTTCAAGTTGCCATCCTATGTTGGTAAGCTACTTAACGATCATTTTAGTAATCGTAGATAGGTGTGACGAATATAGTTTAGATTTTTTAACCACATATGTTATGTTAGCTATCTCAAAAGATCTATAAGAGCATTCTAGTGCTTCATCTACTGATTTCACATAAAGAGTATTTATCGATTGAGTTACTAATAAATCTTCTTATTCTACCACACATGTTAGCTTTCTTTCAACAATGAATTTAACTTTTTGATATAATGAGGATGGAACAGTACCTGCCATATGAATCCATAGGGTACCCAATAAATAACTGTAGGAAAGAGAGATATTCATAACTTGAAATTTTGTATTAAAAGTACACAGGCCAATCTATAATGGTATTTTTATGTCTTTCAGTATCTTTTTTCGAGTTTCATCAAAGGTTCGCACTATCATATGACTAGGCTTTATATAAGATCCATCGATAGAAAGTTTTATCAGAGTAGTTATAGGTATAACATTAATTGATGAGCCATTATCAATCAAAACCTTAGTCATTATATGACTTTTACATTTAACAGTAATGTAAGGAGCCTTGTACTTCCACGACCTTCGAAAGGAATTTTTTCATCACTAAAAGAAATATAGTTTGAAATTGTCAAATTCCCAACAAGCTATTTTACATATTCAACAGAAAACATTGTAAGATACATATACTTGATTTAACACCTTCAGCAGGGCATTACAGTGTGACTCTGAGCTGAGCAATAATGACAAAACCAAAATTTTAGCTGGCATCTTATTCAACTGTTCTACCACGTTATACTCGCTATATTTTATTAGCTTTAAAAATTTACATGCTTCTCTTTCAGAAATTGACTTTTGACATTCTTTTTTTAGGACTGTGACAAGATTACTCTGACTTTCATTTTTTTTTCTTACCTTAGCTTTCTCTTTTTTGGCTTTTTCTAGAGCCTTTGGGGTATAACATCTCCTACTTCAAGTCATGCCTCTTATGCCCGTTATGTTCACAGTATCTGGATTGATTACAACATCATATTCGTATTTTTATGGTACTGATTTATCATTCTGATATGAAAAAAAGCCAAAAACTTTAATTATCACCACTGATCGAAAGACGAACTTTTCTAACTTCAGTGTCAGTTTTTCATCATAATAAATACTGATCGATCTACACATAAACTTATTTTTTGAATCAATGGTAGACACTATAGCTTTCACTAACTCTTTTCTTTCTTCGTAAAACTTTATTCGACCCATAACCATCAATTTTTGCACCTCTTGACGAAATTAGTAACAATTCTTGATAGAATACCCCAAAGTACCTTTGTGATAATTACAGCTCTTAGTTGAGTTAATCACTTCAGAGCAATTCTGAGGTTTTATTTACTTCAACATGTCAGCTTTGACCAAGACTTCAAACACCTTAGCTATCAGAGTCTTAACTTCATCTATTTTTTCCTTCATGTGATTTTTTTGTCCATCAATTAAGGCATTTATTAATGGTCTGGTATGATTTGGTAGAGGGTTTTCATTAACATTTGGAGTCCTTTGTTGGTTGGTATCAAAGTTTAACACCCCTTCATTGATTAATCCCTGCACTTTGTGCTTCAAAGTAGTACAGTTCTTAGTGGAATAACCTGGATTCCTATAGTGATAATCACAATGTGCATTGAGGTCATACCATTTGAAAAATAGAGATTTCAAGGGTTCAATAATAACAGGAGCAAGTAAATATTTCTCAACAAGTCGAGGATACAAATCTGTATATGTCATGAGAATGAGGTCGAAAGTGAGTTTTTCTTGGGTATTTCTTAGGGCTCTTAGACCTTTATTAGGTCTCTATTCTGGTTTGATAGGTACAGCAGGACAGTTATAGAAATAGGTGAGTGTCTGAAAATATGGCTGAAATTAAAGTGGATAAGCTAATTGTGGTAATGGTTGGTATGGCTGATATGGATGAGAAGTGGATGTAATATTATTTATGGGAAGGTAATGGGTTTGGTAGATTGGTGCAGGGTAGGGAGTGAAACCTCTGAACTGTTGCCTCATATAGTTCACCGCTTGAGCTTCATTCTTTTTCATTTTGGGAACTCCAAATTTTTTTACTCCACTCATTTCTTTTGCATCAAGCTTGCCATTCTTTATAGAATTTTTAATAATCTCACCCGATATCACCATATTTTTAAAGTTCTTGATTGCATTGCCTATCAATCTCTCATAGTATGGTGCTTTTAGAGTGTTCACAAATAAGATAGTTATTTTTTTCTTAGTGAGAGAAGGTTGAACTTGTACAGCCACATCTCTCTATCTCTATGCATACTCTTTAAAATTTTTTGCTACCTTTTTTTTCATACTTTATAGAGATAGATGGTCTGGAACCAGATCTGTGACATGTCAATATTGTGTAAAAAATACCCTTATGAGCTCTTGTCAAGAATGAATACGAGTTCTATCTAGTTAGACATACCATCTAGCTACAGATCTCGTAAAGTTATCTTAAAATATGTGCATCAACAACTTCTCATCACGAGCATGTGCTGTCATCTTACGATAATACATAGTGATATGGGTCATTAGACATTTTGTGCCATCATATTTTTAAAATTTGAGACCTTGAATTTAGGTAAAATGACCACGTCTGGGACCAAACAAAGGTTAGTTACATCTGTGAAGCCATAAAAATTCATTTTTTCTATGGCCCTAAGTTTTTTTTCTAATAGTTCATATTCTGTTGGGCACTGGTATCTTCTATTTTCTCAAATGTCTTCATCTCTAGCTTTTCTCTCTTATTAGGATCATCCAAGTTAAGGATCAAGATTGGCTTAGGTAATTTTTTCATCATAACGAGATTAACAAAATTTTAAAATTATCCTAGAGTAAGTGTGGATGTCATTCCTAGATAAAGATTAGAATATGCACATGGAGTAAAATTTATACTCTAGTTCCTTGAGAAAGTTAGGTCGATCGTGGCTCAAAACCTGAGAGTAAACAAGATCTACCATATCTAGTGATTACTCTTAAAAATTAAAATTTTCTTCTATCATTTTTCTTTTATCAAGTTTTCTAAGCATATCCATTATTATACTGAGATCTTCTCTCAGTTCTTCTTGAGCTTTCTCGATTCCTTCAAATCAACTGGCCTGTTCTTGCTCAATGATTTTTGTTTGAGTCCTAGTGTTGTATGAATGGTGAATGGGTTGGGTTAAAATTTTTGAAAGGCAAACTATTTTTGAACCTTTTACCACAAAATTTTTTTAGAAAAATTAGAATGCCATGTGTCAAAAATTTTATTTTTTGTTATTTTTTTTAAAGAAAACAAGATGAAGCATGAATGCAAGTATGAAATATTTACTTTTGCATAAATTTCAACACTAAAAATTTTCATTGATTCCATACAACTTTGATTACATAGGATTTATCATCCTAGAATTATATCTATAGAAGCGTTTGACTTGTTCATAATGGTCTTTTACCTCATCTAAAAAGTTTAGTAGGTGCTGTTCCATGTTCTCCTATGAGATTGACTTTTTGTCTTAACATTTATACCTTTTTAACCATCTCCAATACCTTTTTTACTGCCTTACAAACTTGACTGGTTACGTGCTCTATGTACTGTTACCTTCTTAAACTTTCTGCTTTTCATATCATGCGAGCATCTCTTTCTAAATCACATGTGAAGATCCAATTTTTTTTCTTTCTTTACCACTTATCTATTATTGTTGAAATATGATTCTTGTGGTCTTGCAGTTGTAGCTCAAACCTTTAGATCATCTGGTGAAATGATCTTTCTCATTCAATACTTCTAGGTGTTTTTTTCTCTTCTTTGCGACTATAGCCTTTAACCTTTCCTTTTCTTTCTGATATTTCATCAATCTTGATGAAGTTGTAGCATACAACCCTTTCCAACTTTGGTATTTTTAGAAAATTTTGGTGGCCTCCTCTTACTTTTCTTGAGCTTTTTTCTTTCATTGGTTCATTTCTTCTCGGAGCTTATCCACTTTGCGTTACCGACTAAAGTAAAACTTAGTGACCTTTCCCGTCTTGAATTGGACTCGTAACCTCTTATTTTTTTGGTGTAGATCTTTCAAATCATTATTGGCCATATCTTATTCTTTTATGGCTTTTTCCAATCTACTTTCTTGGATTTCTGCTTCATATTTTAATTGTCCCACCTTCTCATGAAATCTCAAATTTTTTCTTCTTATTTATTCTTTTTCAACTTCTAATTCTTTATTCACAAGCTTAATTTTTGATAATTGCACTTTTATTGAAAGATTAATCGATTGGTGTGAACTATCATCAGGAGAGAGTACTATGTCTCTAAGCCACCTTGCTTTCCAAATCTGATAATTAGGAGTGACTTTATCGATGAGAGGCCCTAATCTCATTTTTCGTGTTTTCTTTCATACTTAAATCAACTACTTTGAGGTTATTGGTGGATTCGGTTCCCCATAAATGAATTTTACTTGGGCCAAGCCATGAGTGGCAGGAATAAATTACTTTATACCAAATTGCCTAAACACCATTGATGGAGCATAACTTATAATGCCCCATAGCCCTGATAGCGGCATCCACGCCTCATTTCCTCTATGATACAATAAAGGCACTCAAGATATCCAAGGCACCATCCATTCAATTTCATTATCGGTAAGCCTTCGCAAGAAAAGAACCCACTCTTCCTTGGTCTTCAATGTTGGACATTGGCTTTTGCAGAACTCTTTAATTGGTGCTTTGTTTTGAAGATACGATTTTGAGAATGCACTCTTTTTCACACTTGAAATGACTTCTAACCCACACATATAATAGCAGTGCACATCTTATGAACTATCCCTTTCTATTTCGTCGACAGAAATTCAATGATCGATGGTTTATGCTAGAACTGCTAGTGTAAGATTAATTGTTTGGGTTTCAATTTGCTCAAAAAAGTCTATCACAGTTATCTCAATGTAACCCAAAGTCTTCAGAAAGATTACCATTTCATATAATGATAGAGCAAATATAGCCATACATTGATCATATTTAAATGCTCTTAAATAAAATTTTGGAGAAAGTCGTAATGAATATTGAAATGTTCACCTTTAGGCTTCGTGAAAGAATCAATGGTTTTCACTTTAACCCTCATAAGCTTGGCCAACTTTTTATGATAGTCTAATTTTGGCTTTCGGGTAAACACTTTATCTAGACACTATAGTTTTATTCCAAGCAAAATTGAATACTCTTCAACAGTTGGCACCAAATATTCCTAATTAAAAGTGAAGTATCTATAGGATGAATCTCAAAATTGTATAAATGCCCTGACTAGCTGTTCATCGATCACTACTAAAATGAGGGATATAATCTGCCCATACTTCTTGCAAAAGCTTTTTTTTATTTCTTTATTTAACTAACCCAAGATGACGGCTAAGTCTTCTAAATCATTTTGTGTGAGATCCAAATGCACCTTCTCAGGTAACTCAGATACATAGCCAATAGGTAAGCAATCTCTATTCTTTTGTTGAGCTACTTTTGTTGAGCCTCTTTCGATCAAACATGTACTTCATTAGATGGCTCACATGGGACATTGACTGAGGAAAAGTAAATCTATAATTTTATAGGATCTATAAAAACTTCTTGAGAGAAATATATCTTAGAGCAAATATCTCGATGCAGAACTGTATGATATGATTAATGCAAAAAAGAAAAAGAAAACAAAATAAAATTAAGTTAGTGTGAGGATACGATTTGAGAAAAAATATTTTTTTGAGTTTTGAGATTTTTTTTTATTTTGTTTTGTTTTGTATTACACAACTTTTATTCTTAGGTATTTCCTACAATAAGGTGGATGGAGCTCTACCTAAAGCTGATTTCTTAAGCTTATTACATGCTGGGTTTGAATTGACACGTATCTAAAAGTTTCCAAATTGTTTCTCACTATTGTCAATGTTGGACTAGTGAGGCACCCCGATCCTTACCCATTATAGGCTACGAATGAAAAGGGTTCAATTTGAGTGAAAGTATTTTGCTTGCCATTGCGAAGTTATCACCTCAGGTACTCTATTTCCTCTTATAAGGGACGAAGCTCGAGTATAAAGCTTATACATGAGATGCATTATGTTATTGTGTGTGCAAATATATCATAATTTATTGAAAGTAATATATATAGAAAAATAAAGCATAAGAGGCATAGTAAAAGAAACGTGTATGAATTTTTTCTTTTTGTTTTTGATTTTTTTTTGTTTTGACTTTTTTGTTAAAAGTGAAAAATAAAAATCTAAGAAATCGATTAAGACTGTTTAAATCAAAATTTAAGGATAACACGTAGTTAACTTTGGCCTGACTCTCAAAAACAAAAAGGTTTTCCCAGTGGAGTCACCAAGCTGTCGTAACGGTTTAATGTTTGCCTGATGAATTTGGAAACGAAATAAAAAATAACGGAGTCACCACCAATCTTTTTTGGCTAGGTACGATTGGTCACCTATTAAAATATATCCTTTTAATGAAATCTTAAAATTAATTAAAATTTATTAAAAGAATAATTTTAGGATTTGCACAACAGTCTGGGTTCAAGAGTCGATTACGTGTAGGGAAAGATTAGCACCCACACAGCACCCGTTTAAAATGGTACCAATTAACTATGTGTTATCTTTTGATTTTGATAAAAAACAGTCCCATTTTCGATATTTGAAAAATAATTTTTTTAATTTTTTTATTTATTGGAAATTAGTTTTTTATTTATTATTTCATTTTTTGTCGAGAAAAATAAATTAGAATCTTTTTATTAAAATAATTCTTAAAATGAATCAGTATGTTGGTAACATTAGAAGAGCTTTTTTTTCACCTAGAGATTTATAAGGCATCGCTTCTCGGAATACCTTAGAATCTCATCTTTGGATGCTCAAATTTACTTTTCGTAAAAAATTATGTCGTGCATATAATGCAGAATGTTACCCTGTTGATGCACACATTTTATTCTCTTTTTTAGAAATTTTGTTAATTGTTTTATTTAAAATTTTGAAGGTAAAAAGGAATTTTTATTATATTGAAGTTTTTTTTATAAATATTTCAATATACTGATAATATTTTAAAAAAATCTTCTCACCTAAGGATTTCGTAAAGCATTACTACTTAGAATACTTTTAAAGTCCTATCATTGGATAAATTTTTCTTTTTTCTCATTTATGTTATTATTATTAATTTATATTTTTTATTAACAAAAAGATAAATTTTATTGTATTGAAAAATTTTTATAAATACTCAAATACACTAGTAGTATTTAAAAAAATTCTCTCACCTAAAAATTTTGTAGGCATCACTACTTGAAGTACCTTTAAATCTCATCGTCAGGTAAAAAATTTTTTTTTCTTATTTTTTACTAATTTTGTATTATTATTAAGTTTATTTTTATTTTTTTATTTTAAAAATTAACAAAATTATAAAAAAAATTTAACTACATATTTATCAGTTAATCTAACAAATATAAATATTTCAATATGCATAAATATTAATAAAATAATATATAAAAAATTCAAAAAAAAAATTTTTTTACCTGAATCGAACTGGTCAACAGTTCGATCAATGAACGGTTTGGTCCAGTGTTAGCGGTTCGGTCTGGTTAGGACGGTTTGATTCAGCATTTCAGGATGGTTCGGTTCGATATGGGTCGGTTCAACTGGACCCGTCAAAGGGTGAAGGAGATGCAGCTCATCGGGTCGATTACGCAGACTCCAAGTCGATTCTGCGGGTTGATGCGCGGATCCTAGGTGCTTAAACGACATCGTTTTGAGCCTTTATTGAAACGACGTCGTTATGATATTTGGTAATTTCTATACAAGCCAAAATTTTTCTCTTTCTGTCTATTTTTCATTTCTCTTTCTCTCTCTAACTCTCCTCCATTCCCAGAGCCTTTCTCTTAAGGCAGGTCGCTGGTTGTCGGTCGCCCTACCAGTCGCCGTCGATGGTCGCTGACCGATGGTCAAAAAATTTTAAAAAACACTAAAATGCTTCTCTCGACTCTTTGAACCCAAATCTGGCCTTCGTTTTACCAAAAAGAGACCTAAACAGCCTAAATCTGCTTTTGAGCTTTCAGCCAAAACCCACTCTCTTTTTTTTTTTTGTATTCTGACTTGTTGTTTGTTGCAACTGACTTTGATTGATTTTTTTTTTACAGGTGTTTTTGGCGCTGGGTTCCCTTTTCTAGGGGACTGTTTTTTGATTTTTTTATTTTTGTAGAATTTTTTTTTACAGAAAACCCTTTTTTTATAAAATTTTTTTGATAGTTTTTTTTTATCCTTCCCCTTTTATTGTAGGTAACAAGCTCTATTTATAGAGCTTTATGGGATTCAAATACCAGATTTTTTGAGATTCGAATCTTAGATTTTTAACGGGCCTAGACTTTTGGGTAACCGAAATCCATGCTACCAAATTGATAGGGTGTCAGGCGGCAGCCGGCAGCTAGTGATGACGATTTTGGGCTTTAGGGATTGTGCATTTAATGCACTAGATTTAAAATCGTATAAGGAAAGAAGAAAAAGGAAAAAGAAAAAAAGAAAGAAAGAAAAAGAAAAAAATAGTAGTAATAATAATAATAATAATAATGATAATAATAATAAAAAAATGGTGTTTACAATCAGTTTTCAAAAAAATAAAGAAATAAAAGATAATTTTATCCTTCAAACTATTTGAGGATTGTTTCAAAATAAGCCTACAAAACTATTAGGAGACTTTACTAATTTTTTTTGAAATAAAATAAATTAATAAATCCAACGGCGGAGCTTATTTAGAGTGTGACACTAGTCTTTATGAATACTCTTAAGGTGAGAGAATTATCTTAAATTGCTATCAAACTATTGGGATAATTTTAAGACTAATTTTCAATATTTAATATTTTGGTAAATTATAAACATTTTTTAAGGCTTGGATAATTTAGAATTAAACTAGTACCATTCTGTAGATGGGCATTATGAGGGTGCTAAAACTTTTCACACGCGTAACCGTACTCTCAAACCTAAACTCTGATTTTATAGATCAAATTTGATTAGGTGACCAA